>NC_090265.1:1422152489-1422457132 GCF_040414725.1 Anabrus simplex | reverse complement strand
AGATGCATGTACGATGTTCCCGTACCGAATTTATTGTTGTCGTATGAGTCATCAGTCCATATACAGGTCTGGTGCTGCGCTCCATACCACCCTACCCCTTCTATTGCCTTTCTATATCACTACATCCTGGTGAAGGAATTAGTGTTATTAATGAGTGGTACCTTACATTTTCTTCCATTCATTTTTATGTGATTTTACCAATACAATATTTCTTACTCCACTGCGGGATGGTAACCGTCTTCTTCTTCGTCTTCTACCTCTTTTCTCACATCTGCGGGATCGCGGGTACGAACTGCGTCGCACATGTGGATTTGGCCCTGCTTTACGGCCGGGTGCCCTTCCTGACGCCAATTCTATAACTCATCTTGATCCCTACACAGTATACGTAGAATCAAATGAATCTAATAAAAAATAGGATATCTTCATCCTATGGCTCTGGGCCGGCTGTTCTATGAGAGGCAAATAGGTGAAGTAAAGGCCATCCATAGTAAGGGTAGAAACAGGATACAGATTACCTTCCTGTCTAGTAAGGCTGAAGACGCCTTTCTTAATCATCCTATCCTTGTGGAAAAAACTTGAAAGCGTTTATTCCGTCCTCAAATATTCATCGAGAAGGGGTAGTACGGGGGGTATATACTACTCTTTCAGAATAAGACATCCTAACCTATTTACAATCTACATACCCTGTTGTGAAAGTTCACCGTCTAAATAGACGCTCATCGAAAGATGGCAAAACTGAATACATCCCTACAGGTACTGTGAAGGTCATATTTGAAAGCCAACATCTCCCGAAAAGTGTTTCCATCTTCAGCACCATTTTAGAGGTTCAGGCATTTATTTTTTCACCCTTAATATGTAAACGTTGTCAGCGGTATGACCATACTGCTACAAATTGTCGCTCAAAGGAGCCTAGGTGTTGTAAATGTTCTCTCAATAACACTTACGAATAATGTACTCAACAACTCTCTAAATGCGTCAGTTGTGCAGGGAGCTGAACGATGTGAAATTTACAAACAACAAAAAGAAATCAAAAAGATTATGAAAAAAGAAAATTTAGAAGTAAAAAAATATTTCCCCCCATTAGAGTCCATATTCAATCCACTCATGATGCCTCAACACTCCCCCCCCCCCCAATTAGCAAATAGAAATTCACAACAATCAGAAGAAACCTTCCCTCGAAAGCGGAAATATACTATGGTGGTTAGCAATCCTCCCCACCCACCCATCAAACTTGATAATTTTTAGTTTAAAATAATCCGATTAATAATCCCCAACGAATGCACTCTTAACTAAAGCATTGGAACCACCATTAAAGTTTAGACCACGACTAATCGCAAGCAGATATCTCCTAAACATATTAAATAAATATTGCTATCCCATTCTCCCGAAATTACAGCTTTTACACGAATATTATCAGAAACGGAATGTTAATGAGGAACATCGACCGGCTCTATTATGGACATTTAACCAGTTTGACCATTTTAGTACTACCCAGTCCAGTATGATACAAACCTTAAACCACGCTAAATACTCCATACCTTTCCGAGCTAGTACATTTAAACCCGACATCCTTCACAGTATCTTCGAAGACAGCACTTCATTACTAAGAAAAAATAGTCACGTTGCGAAAAGTCTAATTAACCTAGTTTAAAAAATCACAAGCAGTATGGATGGTTGGTTCAAAACATCTATCTCTAACTGGCGTAGGCACAGCATTTTACTCGCCACAACTGACTGTGAAAAAAAAAAGAACCACTCTACCACACCTCGCTTCTTCTTTTACGGCAGAAATGTTTTCAATCCGACAGGTCTTATTGTATATAAAATATTCCGGAATATTAAAAGCTCTAATATGTACAGATTCATTAAGCACTCTGATGGCATTAGACAGCCCCGAATATGCAAATAACTGGTATACTCAGAATTTACGCAAATTAAGCTATGACTTGTTCCTTCGTAATGTTAAGTTAATCTTCACGTGGATGTCAAGGCATTCTGGTATCCAGGGCAACATCAAAGAAAACACACTAGCAAACGAGGCAGCGATGGGTACGGGATTACACTATTACATAGCAGTTCCGCACACAGACTTACGGGAACACTGTCGACGATTCATCAGCGACCAGTGAAATGAGGAATGGCGTTGATCATCACAGACGAAAGGTAAACACCTATTCACTCTTATGAATGGCATTGCTAACAAACCGTGGTTCGCTTTTGGAAAATACACTCGCCGTCATATTACTACAATCATACGGATCCGTTTAAATCATGTATGTACGCCGGAACATTTCTATCGCCTCAGTACTATTGAAAGTAATATATTCCCACGTGGACAGGCACTTGGCAGTATAAATCATATCATCTTTCAATGCCAGAGGTATGAACATCAACCACGCGAGTTCATATCTAGCCTTCTTAAAATGGGCTATCTACTGCCGTTTAATTTTCGTGTTTGGTGTACCATCCGACAGTTCGCATTTCAGAATTAATAACCAATTTTTTAATTGCCTGTAACATTCAATTGTAACCTTTTCCTTTCATCCCAGGTATGTACACCAACTTCCCAATCTTTATTTGACCGGGCGAGTTGGCCGCGCGCGTAGAGGCGCGCGGCTGTGGACTTGCATCCGGGAGATAGTAGGTTCGAATCCCACTATCGGCAGCCCTGAAGATGGTTTTCCGTGGTTTCCCATTTTCACACCAGGCAAATGCTGGGGCTGTACCTTAATTAAGGCCACGGCCGCTTCCTTCCAACTCCTAGGCCTTTCCTATCCCATCGTCGCCATAAGACCTATCTGTGTCGGTGCGACGTAAAGCCCCTAGCAAAAAAAAAAAAAAAAAATCTTTATTTGTGGTCCGGTCTAATTCGTTTGTAGTAAGCCGTCGTGAGGTTCACACAGGTGTGAAGATTTAGAACCTTCTGTCCCAGTGTTTTGTATCCTGTCCAGATAAGATACCCCTATTCAAATAGTAAGTCACTAATTTAATCATTTCCCACTGTGAAATAGCCCCATTAAAAAGACATCCCTTCCCTTATGTTGTGCACCTATTTAAATTGGCACCTCTAATAGAATATACATAACCCGCAAATCAGTGATTGGACGTAGCGTTTTCTTACGAGGTCCAACAACTAACGACGACGAAGAGGAAGAAGAACCACCTAAATCAGCCGTGAGAGGCCGACGCGCTGCCGCCTGAGCCTCGGAGGCATATACATGCCTATTCTGAGGCCATGTAAGCAAAAGGTGGAGCAATGTCTTAATTAAGGCCATTTTGCTTCCTTCCCAGACCTAGTTCTGTTCTATACCATCATTGTTGACATCTGTGTCGATGCAATGTAAAAAGCATAGAATTTTACACTCTTATGCCTTTCAGTACTCAGTTGGTAAAAGCATGGAAATGAACTAGACACCTCTGCTTATAACTAAGATTATGGTTTCATCTTCCAAGCTTGAAATCGGTCATACCATAGAGAAATATTGCATAACTTCCTCTCATCAGATGTTACCAAATGACGAAGCATGTACAACTGTGGTGATAAGTATCTATTAAATTCAAAGAATATTTATGTCGGACTGGGTAGCTCAAGTTGGCAGATTCGATCATGAGTAGGTTCAGTGGTATTTGAAGGTTCTCGAATAGGCCAGCGTTGCATTGGCAATTTATTGGCACGTAAAAGAACACCTATTGGACAAAATCCCAGCACCTCCAAAAGCCTCAAAAGTAGTTAGTGGGACATAAAATAAAAGAGCATTATTATAAAATTGTTTATAATATGTTATTATAGTGGGACAATAAAAGTAAATTATAATTTACCTAATTGCAGAAGAAATATATAAACTGATGGTAGTTGAATCATTTATTCTCTTGAGTAATTACCTATTCCTTTGCAATCTTTCTACTAAAACTAGCTCTAAGGATATTTTCATCCTGTGTATTTATCCTAACTTGGCGTGTGTCTTTTCATGAATACCATACTGTTTAAGAAACTGAGTAACAGGTTATAAAGATTAGTTTATTGTGTTATGCTTTATTTAATCATATAGAAATCACAATAAATAGATAAAAAACTACACCAGGTCAACATTCTGTACCAGGGTGCGAAATCAGAAAGAAATGGTGGGAAGAATCATAGTTCCTACCTACTAGTGTTTATTTCAGGAAGTACCTGGTGGGGGAGGGGTTATATAATTTCCCCGTAAGTAAATTAACCTCTCTCCCATAAAAATGTACATTTTAAATATTTTTCTTTGAATTCTGTTTACTATAACAAGAATGGTAAACATTAGAAAGATATTCCAATTGGCTGAGAAGTTCATGAGAGACTATCCCTTTCTGAAGTAAGGTCAGACGAAATGCGATTTGTCCTGATTTATTGCCTTATTAATGGACCTTCCTCTACCAGGGCTATTTGCTGACTTAACAATTTTTCATTGTGTTAACTCCTTAAGTGAATATTGTCGTATTGGCTACCTATCGGAAACACAATGTCTCCAAAAAGTACAGGAGTGGTGTAAGCTCGAGCTGCTTAAAGCGATGACAAGGGAGGAGGCCTTCAAGTAAGTTACATTTTGGCTCGGATTTCAGATGCCAGAGTGAAACACGAATAATTGGCTATGTTGTTTTATTGCACAAGGTCTGGCAGTGAGACTGAACAGGTTGTTTGGGCTTCCAAGTTAAGAACGGGAGGGCAGCCTTGGATAAGGTGTTCGATACTCTGTTCCTCTACACCACAGTCTCACACTGCTGAGCTGATCTAGCCCTACTTATGCCGGAAGTGGTTACAGCAGCCATGACCAGTCCAGTGCTAGTGTCTTTACGTCGAACCGACACAGATAGGTCTTATGGAGACGATGGGATAGGAAAGGCCTAGGCTTTCGAAGCAGCGGCGGTACAGTCCCAGTATTTACATGGTGTGAAAATGGGAAACCACGGAAAACCATCTTCAGAGCTGCCGACAGTGGGATTCGAACCCACTATCTCCCAGATGCAAGCTCACAGCCGCGCGCCCCTAACCGCACGGCCAACTCACCCGGTATACAAGGAGATGGCATTCCCTCATAGTTCCATCTGTCAACCTCACTTGGAAAGTAATGGGTTCATTAGGTATGTACATAATGTATGCATGTATGTATGTATGTATGTATGTATGTATGTATGTATTATGAATGTGTGTGTGTGTATGCATGCATGTACAGTATGTGTGTGTGTCAGTGGCAGATTGAACATTTACAACAATAATATATGATATAAAAGTTAAAAAAAAGAGAAAGAACAATAGTCAAATACTTTAAACAACTCAGAATACCAGCGAATTGGCTATGCAGGTCGAGGCATGTATCCATTAGCTTGTATTCAGGAGATAGTGGGTTCGAATCCCACAGTCGGCAGCCCGAGGTTTTCCATTTTCACACGAGGCTGTACCTTAATTAAGACCACAGTCACTTCCTTCCCATTTCTAGTCCTGCCCTAACCCGTTGTCGCCATAATACCACTCCGAGTCAGTGTGATGTAAAACAAACAGCAAAAGATAATTACAGGATATGGTATGCCGTACGGTGTTCAGACATTTCGTACCATGGACATTCCGTACCACTTGATTTTTGAGGACATTTCGTACCACCTAGGTCGTTATCTACCTGCGAATGGTTTTCCTGTAAACCTCAAATATTTACACTAGGACAATCCGTATCGCTTGATGTCAAATTGGAATTACACTTCTACGCCAGCGAGCCTAATGAGCCTGACAGACTCACTTTAGAAATCAGAACGCAAATAATTTACAACATTTGCTGAAGGAAACCTATATCATTTTAATAATTGTCCTTTAAACTATACTTATCACTTATGTTTACATAAATATTGTCATAAGAAAGTCGATTTTTTGAAAGTATAAATCCTAAAACGAAACAATACAATATAAATATACATCGTGTTCGGGCGCAATGTGCCTAACGAGCAAAAGGATGGATAATATTACTATTTATGTGAATATTTATAAACTACTGCATTATTTCATTCCCAAGTAAAATAAAAGATTCTGATGAACTGGCAGATATGGGCTTGAAGGTCACGCGGAAACAGGAAACTACTATAAGGTGGAAGTAGCTAGGTCCCCGCGAAATGACGAATGCGAGATAAGAATTAACAGGCGTACCAATCAGATCAGTTGCGCTCGACTGAAGGTTAACATCAGAGGTGGTCACACCGTGCGGAGGCTTCTGCGCCTCGGCGCCGGTTTTGGTCGATGGATAAATACAAATGAATACATGCAGTAGAATATCTTTTTTTACTTCGCAATATTTCCCACTCTTTAAAGTCATTAACTGACACTTCGCAGGTAATCAGCCGGTCAAGTGGTACGAAATGTCCTAGAACCATGCCGTAGAAGTAATATTTAAAATTATAACAAGGAAGGAAGGAAGGAAGGAAGGAAGGAAGGAAGGAAGGCAGGAAGGAGGTACCGATACACCGTTAGCCAATTGTGATTTCTCGAGAAACAGAACTGTCCATCACTGAAAGCGGTTGAGAATGATAGATGTTAACTGTATGTTTCTTCGCTGTTAGAAAAGTAAGACCAAACAGATGTTGAGTTATACTAAGAAAAAAAAAAAGAGTGAAAAATTAAGGCAATAACTTCTAATTGTAATTATCCCAAGCGTACAAAATATTGTTGTTATTAACAAAATGAAGTTATTAGCCAAAATTTGCCGCCGCCCCTTGGCACGTGCCTAGTAGGCCTATAAATCCGTCTCTGGCAGGGGTGTGATAGCTGAAGGACATCATCAATGGTCAGTCACCAAGGCGTCCGAGTTTTAAAATCTTGGCCAACGGATGTGGGAAATTTGAAATGAAAGTCATGTCCTGCAGATTCGAATTCCACATAAAAGTGGGGGCCCTACACCTGTGATCATGATATCAACAGTCACGCAAAATTGCAAGCTTGTATAATAATAATAATAATAATAATAATAATAATAATAATAATAATAATAATAATAATAATAATAATAATAATAATAATAATAATAATGGCCTTACGCCGGAATTTTGTCCCGTGGAAGTTCTTTTACGTACTACTAAATCTACTAACACGAGGCTGCCGTACTTGAGAACATTCGAATACCACCTGACTGTGCCAGGATCGAATCCGACATTTTGAAGTGAGAAGACACTCTACTGTCCGAGCTAGTCAACGCGCTCTTTCAATGTCATAAATTATTAATTTCATTATGGTCCGTATCGACAGAAAACTAAGACCAAACAGATGTTGAGTAATGGTAAGAATTGTTTGCTAGGGCTTTACGTCGCACCGACACAGATAGGTCTTATGGCGACGATGGGATAGCAAAGGCTTAGGAGTTGGAAGGAAGCGGCCGTGGCCTTAATTAAGGCACAGCCCCAGCATTTGCCTGGTGTGAATATGGGAAACCACGGAAAACCATTTTCAGGGCTGCCGATAGTGGGATTCGAACCTACTATCTCCCGTATGCAAGCTCACAGCCGCGCGCCTCTACGCGCATGGCCAACTCGCCCGGTATATGATAAGAATAAAGAGTAGGTAATGTATTCTAGGTAATGGTATTGAATAGGCGGACCTTTCTCTACCCTTTGATAGTTCTTTTAATGTGTGCATATATGAAGCCTTATTACTGTGCCGAACGTTTTTCGTGACATTGTTGATAGTGATTCGTCCGTCGGATGGGAACGTTAAGCCTTGAGCAGACCCCTTGGTGCTATTCGAAAGGAGTAGGCTAGGTGACGGCACCGAGTTTCACTCTTTCCCTTCTTACCATCATATATCCCGTAATTCATTCATTTCATCTTATTAACTCCTCTGATGAGATTGACGTCAGGAAGATTTGTCACACTTCAAACCTGACCCCGTAGAGAAACAGAACAAGGGTTAGACATACAGCTATGTAAGCAATAACTAGTTTCCAGGTAAGAAATGGGCAGGGTTTACTTTGCATTCAGCATGAAATGGAGGGATTTCCACGGTGCACTTATTCACGCTTTGATCAGCATCTTACTACTGCTGTTTATGTTCTAACCTCCATCATTATAAGAGCAGGAAATGGTGAATAATTGAGTACGGTGTGTTACGGGCTGAATTAAGCAGTATGAATTAACGTTTCTCGAAGGTGTTTAGTCTGCTCTTAGCGTACAATATTTACACAAACAGTAATTTTCAAATGATACACATGATTTTATTTTAAACTACTTAAGAAATAATTGATAAACAGAGGATATATACGTATATGTTATTTCCGAATTACAAGTCAGGCTACAGTAAGAAAACATCATTTAGTTGATGATAGATATTTTACTTTAAAGAGCATGCTTCAAGGTTACACGCGTAGGGGCGAAGAACGAAAAGAAATTTTCACATGACGAGCATGAAACACGGTCATACCAGACCTGAAATACGGGTAGGGTTTCGCTCACCCTCGGTGTGGTCGAGTATAACGCGGAGGTTGATTTCAATTCCGACATCATGGTTGCATCGAGACCTTTTCTCATTTCAATTCCACAAAAATACCAAGATGCTACCTCTTTCAAGGCTAGGACCGCTAGCAAATACTCCACAATAACACGCAGAAATCACACATGTAAACATTACACGAACCTGATGAGTAAAATATCGTAGGTTCTAAATTAAGTAACAACTTCTCAAAGAACGAAATTACGTGTTGCACATTTTTTCATGTTGAAACTACCAGAACCGAGCAAGTTCTCTGCGTGGTACGACCGCGTAGCTGTGATCTTTCATTAGGGAGATGGTAGGTTTGAACTCCACCATCGGCAGCCCTCAAGATGCTTTTCTGTGTTGTTCACACCAGGCAAATACAGGAGCCGTACCTTAATTAAGACTACGACTGTCTCGTTCCTTGTCTTAGAACTTTTCTATTCCATCGTCACCAAAAACCTTTCCAAGTAATTCCCCTGCGGCTGGGGGTGGTAGAATACATCCACGGCATCCCCTGCCTGTCGTAAGAGGTGACTAAATGGGCGACTCCCAGGGACTCCTGGCCTAGGGGCGGAAGTAGGCCACTACGTGGATCCTAGCAGAGCCTGGCATTGTTTCCATTTACTTGTGATATTCACCTCACTTTTATCAATACTACCCAACCTTCCTTGATCAGCTCTTGTTCATTTCCGACCCCGACGGTATTAGGCTCGTGAGACTTCGGGAGTCCTTCATATTCACACCTTTCGTGGCTCTTCCCTTTCTTTTGCCGATACCTTCATTTTCAAAGTATTAGACATTTTCCCTCTAATTAGGGTTAAGAGAGTGCCGGGCTGAGTGGCTCAGCCGGTTGAGGCGCTGGCCTTCTGACCCCAGCTTGGCAGGTTCGATCCTGACTCAGTCCGGTGATATTTGAAGGTGCTCAAATATGTCAGCCTCGTGTCGGTAGATTTACTGGCACGTAAAAGAACTCCTGCGGGACAAAATTCCGGCACCTCGGCGTCTCCGAAAACCGTAAAAGTTGTTAGTGGGACGTAAAGCAAGTAGCATTCTTAGTGTTAAGAGAGGATGGTTGCCTCTTTAGGCAATGATCACACCACCACTTTCTGAATATGTACAACGTTCAACCAAACAAATAAAGACACCTACTCGAGTTTCCAGAGGTGTTGATTACCGTGTGTTATTACTCTCTGGAAGCCATTTCCTTAACACCAACTACGAAATATACGTGGGATATCCGCAAAATATGTAAGATCCAGCCTAATATACGGGAAATATTCTAATTGGCACAATCAAGAACTCCACTCAGTATTTCCTTCTGTAGGGGGGGGGGGCGGTAGAATATACCTACGGTATCATCTCCCTGTCGTACGAGGTGACTAAAAGGGAGACCAGGATCTCTGAACTTGGGAGCGTGGATTGGCGCCCGTAGTTCCACTAGTTGAGTCTGGCATTGCTTCCACTTACTTGTGCCAGGCGCCTCGCGTACATATTTCTTATCTGACCTCTCTTGGTCAAATCTTGTTTTCTTCCCATTCCGACGGTATTAGGTTTGCGAGGTCTACAGAGACTTCCATTTTCACGCCATTTTTGGCCCTTGTCTTTCTTTGGACGACACCTTCATTTTTCGAAGTGTCGGAACCCTTCCATTTTGACCCTCTGATTAGTGTTAAGAGAGGATGGTTGCCCAGTTGTACATTAGCCTACTTACTGTTAAAGCAGTAATCACCACCACCACTCACCCGTTCAGTATCCTCTGTACTACTGATGTTCCTTCCTGTGTCAGAACCGTCATGACTGAAGATGATTCAGTGTCTCTCTAGTGTCCTCGTTTCATACTTTATCCCCACCATGTGTACATTTAGATTACAGTATTCTTATGATCATTCGCTGTAGGGGAACTCAAGTATTCTTGAATTTCTAACGCTAAATATTTCATCTACTAAGGCCAGACATACCTTTCTGTGGTCAGTTAAAGGAGTTTCCTAGGTGTAAATTGAACAGTATATGAATATTATATTTTAACAATTATTCCCTGCCAGTTAAGAAAATAACCTCTTTTCTTCCTTCACACAATGGTTTATACAGCTAGTCAACATAAAGGGGTCATTTGACTGCTTTTCTTCTTCTTCTTCTTCTTCTTCTTCTTGAATGGTGTGGTTGGACTCATTTGTTATCGTCCAGTCACGATTTGACTGCTCTGTTGCGAGAACGTACTGAAGCATACGCACGGCTCCCTTGAACCCTAGGGGTCACGCTAAGGCAAGACCGACTACAATATATCAGACCGTAATATCGAAACCAAAATGGTGGACGTCGTGGGCGCAGCAGGTGCCGACTGATGAAGGTTAGGTAGCACCTAATAACTTCATTTCAACAATAAACCGCCTCATATCAATAATAATAATAATAATAATAATAATAATAATAATAATAATAATGTTTTTTACGTTCCACTAACTACACTGTTCACGTTTTCGAATATACCAGATTTTGTCCCGCAGGGGTTCTTTTACGTGCGTAAAACGAAACGAAACTGACATATTTGAACACCTTCATTTCAAGATGAATGTTAAAATATCAAAATTATTTAATGACCATTTTATTAATATAGGAAAAAAGTTAGGTACCAATACTCCTATCCACAAATCACCTAATATTGGAAATGGGCCAAGTAATTCATTGTTTTTGAAACCTACTAATGACCTTGAAGTTGCGGAAATAATAAGAAAATTAAAAAATAGCAGCAGTAGTGATGTGTACGGTATTAGTAATAACCTGCTTAAGAGTTTAGCTGTGCATTTAATTCCGTGCATTACAAAGTTAATCAACAAATCGTTAAGTGAAGGTATTGTTCCATGTGAGTTAAGAATTGCCAAGGCCATTCCTGTGTATAAAGGGTCTGATAAATTTGATCTTAATAACTACTGACCTATATCAGTCCATCCAATTGTGTCAATAATCCTAGAGATAGTGGTCAAAGATAGGCTATTAAAATACCTAAAATATAATGACTATTTTTATCCAAATCAGTATGGATTTTTGCCTAACTCTAGTACCTACAATGCTGTGGAAGACATTATTATTAAGTTACAGGAGTCCTTAGACTCATGTATGGTAGCATCAGGCCTCTTTATAGACCTTCAGAAAGCATTTAACACAGTTGACTGTAACATTTTGCTACCGAAGTTGGAAGCAGCAGGGGTTAGAGGTTTAGCACTTAACTGGTTTACAGATTATCTCAAAGACAGGGTACAGTTCGTTAGTTGTATGGGAGCAGAAAGCACGTTGCAGACTATAACAACTGGTGAGCCTCAAGGTTCTGTTCTAGGACCAATATTATATTCTTGTATTTGTCAATGATATTGGTAACTTGCCGCTGTTCGGCAAATTGTCATTATTTTCTGATGACACAAATATTTTCTACACAGGGAATTGTATATATAATCCTGAAGAAAAGATGCAACATGACAAACATGACATATCTTAATTCAGACCGGGCTTACTACCAACTGACTAAGAATTAATCATAATTAAAACTAACTATATCATATTTCACAAACCCTTATGTACATTTCCTCTGGACGTCAACTTAAGTTTCTATGACCAGGTGGTACCTCGTGTTCAATCAACCAAATTTCTAGGACTTGAGTCGCTAACTTGGGAGAATCACATCACAATGCTGTGTGATAGAATAACTCCTGCTATTGGTGTACTCAGCCGATTAAAATACAAAGTTTCTCGTGGACTGTTGAAGAGTATTTATCATGCACTAATTGAAAGCCACCTGAATTACATAATTCATATCTGGGCATGTTGCAGTAAAAAACAATTTGAAAAGATCAGTATCTTACAGAAAAGAGCACTGAAAATACTCTTCAACTTACCCACCTTAACACCAACCATACAGGTCTACCAGTATTGTAATTGTTCAGTTTATTTTGTATATTTCTCATTCAAATTCAATCCAAACAAGATCATTTCTGCTTCTCCTCTTGCCCTCGTTGTAACGAAATAGAACAAGAAAACTTAAAACCTCACACCACCTGTCCCACTCGGTGTACAGGCTTCAACTGCATTCTAATTCGATCTCGGAATCTTCTAGTTAAATGTCACATACAAGTTTTGAAACACGGGCGGTTGGTTGTTGTTTTACTGATAGCTCCTTGTAAGCAAGAGAAATTCTACACCGAATGAGTTGGCTGCACGATTTGGTTCGCGTAGCTGTGAACTTGAATTCTGTAGAGGGTGGGTTCAAATCCTACTGTTGAGAGCCCTGAATATGATCTTCATTCGTTTCCTATTTTCATACCAGGTAAATGCTCGGACTATACCTTAATTAATGCCACGGTCCCTACTTCCCATCCTAGCTGTTTCTCATCTTTGCGTCACCGAAAACTTTCTATGTGGTAGTGCGACGTTAAACCACTGGAAAAAGTCTACGTGTTTTATGTGTTCTCAGACGCAGCATTTTTCTAAGTCAGGCGCCAGTAATCAAATAGTTAATGTGCTGACTTTTTTCCTGTTTAATATATCAGGTTCATTTCAGTTGAGGTCAGTAGATTTTTGAAGGCGGGAAATACTCTTCGTGAGTACATAATTTTGATTCTCAAAGCAGTCTCTCGGCACTCTACACAGAATTATTACGGTTTCTTTCATAAGTGCACTCACGTCTATGGCGTGATCTGTTTGCGAGAATGGAACAGTGAAGTTGACCTGTCGTCAATTCAAAAGACTCGCAATTTGGCAGTCGAGTTTATTATTATTATTATTATTATTATTATTATTATTATTATTATTATTATTGTAACGAACGATTATGAGGTATTTTCTGATATAGTCTGCTTGAAACCATCAGGGAATTCTTAGATTTAGCCAGTCAAAGATCTTTCACACGTGACCATTCGCAAAGTAAGAACGCCAAAATTAAGTAACAACAGAGGTCAATTTATTTTTAGTTCTTAGGAAATGTTGCTCCTTCCTCTTTTTTAAATTTATTTTTACAATCTGCTTTACGTCCCACCTATACAGATAGATTTTATGGCGACGATGGGAAAGTGGAAAGGAAGTGCTTGTGGCTTTAATTAAGGTACAGCTCCAGCATTTGCATGGTGTGAAAATGGGAAACCACAGAAAGCTCGAACCCACTATCTCCTGAATGGAAGCTTACAGCTGCGTGACGCAGCCACTCGCTCGGTTTGCTCCTAGCTGATAAACATTCAGTAGTCAGTGGTTGTACGCAAGTAAATGATGTAAATTAAATACATAATTTGACATGTAAATGTAATATTACTGGGCTTTTCTAGTAACACCCAGAACGTCACACCCGGGACATTTTCAAACATTCCCTTTGGCTATGGAAATGTAATGATTACACTTTGTAGTCATTCCTGTCAAGAGACTTCCTCTTGGTCTCCTTGAATAGCTACAGCACAGAGATTTTTTTTCTCTATTGCTACAAAACAGAGATTTTACATTTTCTGTATCCATATGTAAATGTACCGGTACCGTACTGGACAACTTAGCCACACCGAGAACGGTAAGCATTGTTTTATTTCCCTCCTTTCTGGTGAAGATAGGTATATGACGTTTTGCGAATAATACTAATAGGTAGTCAAAAGTGCATAGCTAGAAATGTAAAACTTATGATTTTGTATAATATTCAATGTATCTGTTATTAGCCTGTAGGTAGCACCACTTCCCTTTGGTGTGTTCGCAGTGGCGGCGCGTGACTTTCATCACTGGAGGTTCAAAAGAAGAAAAAATTGCCCCCCCCCCCAACCTCTCCTTTCCCCATCACCGTCAGCTTCTCTTCCATCGTGGGCCGTAACCTCCTAAACTAAGATGACATAAGTTCTAGAAATGTGATCAAATACGAGAGGAGCAGAAAATACGGTAGGCCTACATGCCGAGTTTTACCACATGCATAATAAGAAATAACTGCTTCATTGAAATCCGCAGAGTCTCGAACAAAGTTCCTTTCAATTGACAACATAGCAAGAGCAATAAGTCTATCCTCTGTCATTGTGCTGCGCTAGAAAGTCTTTATTCTCTTCAGGGTAGAGAAACACCTTTCTGCTTCCGATGTCATGGGAATAGTAACAACCATATTTAAAAGTTTTCATTGGTATTATTACCTTGCCGCTATTCTTTGCCTCAATGATTTTTGAGTTAAGTTTCTCTCCAAAAGGTAATTATTCCAAAGAAGGCAAATTAATAGATGTTTAGTAAGTAATGATATATTTGGGACAAGATATTAATTGGAATTTGACAATTTAATGTGACTTTTGGTAGTAACGATGCTTTTCAACACTAGCGCTAGTTACGTGCACTATTCTCTGTTGCCTAGTCAAATTCCCGTAAGGCCAACAGATGGCAGGCACATACCCCAACCCCAACAACACGACTAGCTAGTCTTGAGACAGTGGCCTATTGCGCATGCGTAAAGAACAGAAATCCGTTTCTGCGATATCCTGGTCTTGCCTTAGTGCTGGCTTTCGTCCCCCCACACCTCGCCACTTCCTTCGCCTATGTACGGACGGAGAGATCGCCTTTGCAAGGGGGTTCATTCCAGACAAGTATCCAGCCACAAACCTTGCGCAGCTCACATGAATTGAAAGCCAGTACGAGTATATTACGGATAGAGGGACTTAGCAAGAGCTTCGAGATTGACAAGGGAGTTATGAAAATTACGTAGTTGAATACAATTTGATATAAACTGGAGGTTCATTGCTCCATTGCGCTATACCAGAAACCGCCACTGTGTGTTCGTGTACTGCAAGGTCTGTCTAGACAGAATGTGTTGCGCTTCTCTCTGGCGCTACCAGCTGATGGCCTCCGGACGTCCCCTGGCAGCTACGGTGTGTGTGGGGGTGAGGAAGTGTGTAATGGAGTGAAGGTAACTCTAGACATGATGGACGAAGTTTTTATATTTTGCTTGTGTTTAGTGGCAGCGTAGTCCTGCATTCTGCAGCTTAGTCCTGCACATATAGGCCTGCAGTACCGTATGTATTAATTCTTTAACTGGTCATACTGACAAATTCAGTGTTAAGGTTAGACTTGATGCTTTAAAACAAACGTGGCAGGACTATACTGCCGTGCAAGATCAACTAGAAATAGAAGATGATGACTCCCAACATCATGAAAGCGACGGGGAACAATTCTTAAAGGTGTACTATGATCTGCAGGCTCATATAACGAGATTAATCAAAGATCAAGAGGGCAGTAATTTTCTCACGCAGGGCTAATGTAAAACTGCCGCCTATAAAGGTGCCTGTGTTTAGTAAAAACATTATTGACTTCAGACATTTTTATGACACATTCAATTCTTTGTTGATCAATAATGATACTATAGATAAGATTCAGAAATATTATTATTTATTGTCAGCAGTATCAGGTGAAGCACGTAAGTTGATTGAGAACTTGCTGGTCACTGCTGACAATTTCGATATTGCCTGGAATCCGATCTGTGAGAGATATGGCAATCTACACTTAGTAGCCGATACAGTATAAAGGCATTGTTATCTCCACCAGCAACAACTAAGGATTGTCTCATTTACGCATTTTATTAAATCATTGTAAGGGTCACTTAAATGCCTTTAAAGCATTAAAATTGTCAACTCCACTACACGAACTAGTCATTTCTCAGCTGTATTTAGATAAGGTTGATCCCAACACAAGGAAAGACTGGGAACTCATGTTATCCGCAAAATAATCTCCATCACTTGACAGATTTCTACAATTCTTAGAGAAAGCGTGTAATGCCTTAGAATTAATTATATCTAACATATCTAGCATTGTCCAACAAGATAAGGCAAAACCTAAATTAAATAGAGATACTAAACACAGCTACGTTTCAACTAAAATGCATGTGTAGTCTGTAAGCTCACTCATCCTACCCAATATAAATGTGGATTTAGGGATATTAGTGTTCAAGAAGGGTTAGACATTGTTAAGGAACATCAACTGTGTTTCAATTGCTTGGCTAGTGGGCACAACGCTATTAATTGTCCATCAGGTAATGTGTGCCCTCAGTGTGGCAAGGCACATCATACACTTGTCCATCAGCACCATACACAGTCTGATATGCCAGTAAGTGCCGAGAATAACACGGAGTCGGATTCGTCATAAGACTCACACGAAGAATTCGGTTCCTATTGTTCCTTTAAACCTCAGCCTTCTGCTCATGTATTGCTTGCTACAGCCATTGTCATGGTGCGTAATCAGTTGGGATAACTTCACAAATGCAGGGCTCTTCTAGATTCTGATTCACAAACTAATTTCATCACAGAATCCTTGGTTCAGAAGCTCCGGTTGAAGAAGTCTCGCATATCATTTCCAATCCAAAGGATTAATGAGGTAATGTCCGAGTCGAAACACTCAGTATCTCTGCACTTACAGTCTACTGCAAGCAATTACAAGACAACAGTCACTTGTGCTGTACTACCACGTATTACGAGAGACGTGCTATCTGTGAAGCTTTACTACGAGGATTGGGGCAAAAGTCATGGCAACTATTTTTTCTTGTAGACATGTGAACGGATCACAAACGTATATGTGTCGTGTGGAAGTTCTGCAGGCATATGTGTATGCAGAACAACAGATGGCTCTGTGATAGCTGGTAGTAGCCCAGCGAGGGCTGTGAAATCAGTCAGTTGGTGAGTGTCGTGCGAGATGGATGTAACCCAGCTAAGGATAACATGATGGCAAGCATAATTGGCAGTCATACGAATTTTAGTGAAAAATGGAAGGGTATGTATAGGTATTTTAAGGCAGAAACAGGTTCCAAGAAGGACATCCCAGGAATAATTAATGAACAAGGGGAGTGTGTATGTGGGGATCTTCAAAAGGCAGAAGTATTCAATCAGCAGTATGTAAAGATTGTTGGTTACAAGGATAATGTCCAGATAGAGAAGGAGACTAAGGCCAAAGAAGTAATAAAATTTACATATGATAACAATGACATTTACAATAAGATACAAAAGTTGAAAACTAGAAAAGCGGCTGGAATTGATCAGATTTCTGGGGATATACTAAAGACAATGGGTTGGGATATAGTACCATATCTGACGTACTTATTTGATTATTGTTTGGTCGGAGGAGCTATACCAGATAAATGGGGAGTTGCTATTGTAGCCCCTGTGTATAAAGGAAAGGGTGATAGACATAAAGCTGAAAATTACAGGCCAGTAAGTTTGACATGCATTGTATGTAAGCTTTGGGAAGGCATTCTTTCTGATTATATTAGACATGTTTGTGAAATTAATAACTGGTTCGATAGAAGGCAATTCGGTTTTAGGAAAGGTTATTCCACTGAAGCTCAACTTGTAGGATTCCAGCAAGATATAGCAGATATCTTGGATTCTGGAGGCCAAATGGACTGTATCGCGATTGACCTGTCTAAAGCATTTGATAGGGTGGATCATGGGAGACTACTGGCAAAAATGAGTGCAATTGGACTAGACAAAAGAGTGACTGAATGGGTTGCTATATTTCTAGAAAATAGATCTCAGAGAATTAGAGTAGGTGAAGCTTTATCTGACCCTGTAATAATTAAGAGGGGAATTCCTCAAGGCAGTATTATTGGACCTTTATGTTTTCTTATATATATAAATGATATGAGTAAAGGAGTGGAATCGGAGGTAAGGCTTTTTGCGGATGATGTTATTCTCTATAGAGTGATAAATAAGTTACAAGATTGTGAGCAACTGCAACGTGACCTCGTAAATGTTGTGAGATGGACAGCAGGCAATGGTATGTTGATAAACGGGGTTAAAAGTCAGGTTGTGAGTTTCACAAATAGGAAAAGTCCTCTCAGTTTTAATTACTGCGTTGATGGGCTGAAAGTTCCGTTTGGGGATCATTGTAAGTATCTAGGTGTTAATATAAGGAAAGATCTTCACTGGGGTAATCACATAAATGGGATTGTAAATAAAGGGTACAGATCTCTGCACATGGTTATGAGGGTGTTTAGGGGTTGTAGTAAGGATGTAAAGGAGAGGGCATATACGTCTCTGGTAAGACCCCAACTAGAGTACGGTTCCAGTGTATGGGACCCTCATCAGGATTACCTGATTCAAGAACTGGAAAAAATCCAAAGAAAAGCAGCTCGATTTGTTCTGGGTGATTTCCGACAAAAGAGTAGCGTCACAAAAATGTTGCAATGTTTGGGTTGGGAAGAATTGAGAGAAAGAAGAAGAGGTGCTCGACTCAGTGGTATGTTCCGAGCTGTCAGCGGAGAGATGGCGTGGAATGACATTAGTAGACGAATAAGTTTGAATGGCGTTTATACAAGTAGGAAAGATCACAATATGAAGATAAAGTTGGAATTCAAGAGGACAAACTGGGGCAAATATTCATTTATAGGAAGGGGAGTTAGGTACTGGAATAACTTACCAAGGGAGATGTTCAATAAATTTCCAATTTCTTTGAAATCATTTAGGAAAAGGCTAGGAATGCAACAGATAGGGAATCTGCCACCTGGGCGACTGCCCTAAATGCAGATCAGTATTGATTGATTGTATTGTATTGTATAACCCGTGTTGAGCAGCGCGCTTACATCAAAATAGCCGTTCTCCGAGGGAGAAATGCGATGAAATGTCACAGTGAATTAGTGGAAGCCCTTGGGAATAATGCCCTACCATACCGTACAGTACCACGGTGGTTAGGAAAGTTTCAGCAAGGACGTGTGTCAACCAGTGATGAGCAACGTTCGGAACGACCTGTCAGTGTGCGGACCGACGTGGCAAGTGCCGACATCGAGCAGCTCCTGGATGAAGACAGACGATGGACGCTATTGGAATTAGGGCAAGTGGCATCGAGAAACGCACCGTCCACAGGATATTGCGCAATGAGCTGCAACTGCGCAAAATCGCATTGACGGAAGTTCAAAGGTGGGTGCGTTATACAATATGCTCCGACCACCTTGCACGCTGGCAACAGAACGGTGATCAGTTCTTGTCACGAATAATCACCATCGATGAATTTTGGGCCAGGGCATACGAACCAAAACTGAAACGTTAGTCCGCGGAGTGGCGACATGTTGGATCACCAAGGAGGCAGAAGTTTCGTCAGAATCCTTCCCCAGTCAAATTGATGGCGATCGTCGCGTATGACGCCAGGGGTGTCATTGTTTGCCACTTTGTTTCACATGGCAGAACAGTGACCGCACAGTACTACAGAGACTTCCTGGTGCGACAGGTACGACGTGGCGTTCGGGAGAAACGTCCGGATCTTATGGACAGTGCAATAATCCTGCACGACAATGCAAAACCGCATAAAGCAGAGTGTGTAGGGCAGCTACTGCGACGTTGGGGATGGGAAGAATTGGAGCACCCACCGTACTCTCCCGGCATTTCGCCCTGTGACTTTGATCTCATTCGAAAGATTAAGGAACCACTAAGTGGTAGGCGGTTTGCAACACCAGAGGAGATTGCCAATGCTGTGTGCCAACATGTGACCCGATTCACACATGGTGCGGCAAATGCTGAGGCAGATGGTATTCAGCGCCTCCCCCATCGTTGGCAGCGCATGGTGTCAGTAACAGGGGACTACTTTGAGGGTCTTTAGGCCCAGGTTTGTCATGTCAACTGTATGTGTACTGTGTTGTCGTTCTTTTGCACCGGGAAGGCCATATTGCCCTGTATACCACCGTAATAAATTAGTGTGTTACGATATTTCAGTGCTATTCATTGTCCACATATATAGTTATCACCTTGTCCTTTCGTCTGTATGTGTCATATTTTCCAACCGGACTGGTATCTTCAAGAAAAAAATAGTTGCCATGACTTTTGCCCCAACCCTCGTATGATGATTGGAATCTCCCAGATGACATCCAACTCACGGATCCTAACTTCCATCAGCCAGGAGGTATAGATTTACATCTAGGTCGTGAAATCTCTTTCGAAGTTTTGCGTCGTGGGACCAAAGTAGGCAACTACGCAGCTTAAATGGATTCTGTCCGAAACAATAAATGCACCTAGCACACTGTCCTCAGCTGTACAGCCGCAATGCTCATTCTTCATCCGTGAAGAAACCATATTGGATGACCAGATTCAACGGTTCTGGGAGATAGAAGACCTGCCAAACAAACCTCGAAATCTTGAAGAGATGAAATGTGAAGAACATTTCACTCAAAATGCAACGAGAGATTCTACAGGTCGTTACATGGTCCGCCTTCCTCGTCGATCAGAAGTAGGTCCGCCGGGTGACTCATACTCACACGCAAAACAGAGGTTGCTACATTTGAAACGTCGTCTGCAGAGACAACCAGGTTTTCGACGTACCTACAATAAATTCATGTCGGAATATGAGAAACTAGGTCACATGACAGAAGTTTCAGACTATAACAATTCCGAAGGGGAAGTACTCTACTTGGCGCACCACCCCGTCTTCAACGATACAAGTAGCACCACGAAAAACCGAGTAGTTTTCGATGGTTCTGCGCGATCTAGCAACGGACTGTCGCTGAACGACACATTAATGGTGGGCCCCAACATACAACAGGATCTTTACTCCATTATTTTGCGTTTCCGGATGCAGCCTGTAGCATTTTTTGCTGGCATTTGAAAAGCGTACAGACAGGTTTACGTGCACCAACTAGACTCTCCACTCCAGCGCATCCTCTAGAGATCACTCCCAGATCAGAAGAATAAGATGTATGAATTGACAATGGTAACGTATGGTAATAGTTGTGCACCATTTCTTGCAACACGTTTTCTACAACAACTAGCTGATAATGAAATGAAACAATTTCCATTAGCATCTCAAATCCTGAAAAGGGACTTCTATATCGAATTAATTAATCACCGTGACTGGAACTGTTGAACAAGCTGTACAAGTACAAAAAGATTTAATCGCCTTACTCGAGAAAGACTGGTTTGAGCTTCGACAGTTTTCAGCCAACCGTAGCGAGCTTCTGGAAATAATTCTACCTACGTGTAAAGAAACTCAAGATTTGATTTCACTCGATACACATAGTGTCAACACCCTCGGCCTACTTTGGAATCCGTCAACAGACCACTTCCTGATAAGAAGCATGTCAAGAACGACAGATAACAAGATCCCTTCAAGGCACCTTATTACTAAGCGCGAGGTCTCTTCCATAGCTGCTTCTACATTTGATCCTTTGGGACTTACAAGCCCAGTTGTTATTACATATAAGGTGTCTTGCAGTACCTATGGGGCTCTGGTTTGGGCTGGGATGATCCATTCTCAGATGAATTGCAGGATAAATGGATCAGCCTTGTCAGCCTTGAACTACATTATAATTGAGCGTCTTGTGGTTCCTCATCTTACTTCCAACCTATAACTTCATATATTTGGTGACGCTAGTGAAAGAGCATATGGAGCTTGCCTTTATATTCGTGTCATGGATGTTCACCGCACAATCACAAGCAAAGTACGAGTATTATGTGCCAAATCAAGAGTGGCTCCAGTGAAACGGATCACTCTGCCCAGACTGGAAATCTGTGGAGCAACATTACTCGCAAGATTAATTGAAAAAGTAGTTCCTGTTGCTGGACGCAACATCCATAGCACTCATTTATACACTGATGCTATGATTGTGCCCACCTGGATAATGGGCACATCCACCCGCTGGAAGACCTTTGTAGCTAACAGAGTGTCTCGGATTCAGCAGCAGACCAACATGGAATCCTGAAGATATGTATCGACACACGATAATCCAGTAGATCTAATCTCTAGGGGCGCAGATTCTGCAGCACTTCAGTTAGCGCTATTGTGATGGAATGGCCCGAAGTGGCTCGAAGAACAGAATGCATTCTGGTTAAATTCAGCTCCCAGAGACTTTCCTCAATACTTTTCTGAAGTACGAACAGTCACTTCACTGCTAACTACTACTTTGTACAGGAGCCTCCGAGGGTGTAACAAAAAGATATTCCTCTTATATTAAATTAGTCCGAATCGTTGCTTATTGCAAACGCATGGTCCTTTAATGCCGCAACCCTCAACATAAACACATCAAGCTTGACCTGTATTAGACTGATTCAGCAGATCATCTACCCACATGAGGGCGGAAGGGACATCCAATCTCCCATAAGAGCAATATTTTATGTCTAAGCCCTTTTCTGCGTAAATGCAAAATCTGCTAGTTGGAGGAAGACTTGTCAACTCAGACCTAACGTACGATAGGAAGCATCAAATAATCCTCCTTCCTAATCATCATTTCATTCATCTACTCATTCAATATGAGCAAGACAGACTTCTCCACGCCGAGATTTAGCTGCTGATACATCCTTACGATCAAGGTACTGGATTCCTAGAGCAAGATATTCGGTAAATCATTCACAAATATATGCAGTGCCTCAGGCTTAAGGCAAAGTATTCAAGTCAACTCATGGACCAACTGCCGAAGGCTCGCATCCAAATGTCTCGTCCATTCCTGTCCTCAGGTGCTGACTTTGCAGGGCCAGTTGATGTTAAGATAGGATCCAGGAAAAGTAAATCGATCTACAAATGCTATGTTCCGATATTCGTCTGCTTCAGAACGAGACCTGGTTTGACATCTCAGGCATTCATCGGAGCCGTCAGAAGATTCATTTCGCGTCGTGTACATATTTGAGATCTCTACGGTGATAACGCTACAACATTTGTGGGGGCTAACAAGGAACGGCAGCAAATGCTGAGGGACGAACAATTCAACAAAGAAATAAGCAATCAAGCTGCAGCATCAATATTTAAATGGCACTTCATTCCGGCACGTTCACCACACTTTGGAGGAATATGGGAGTCCGCAGTGAAAGCGATGGAATTCCACTTCCGTCGGGTAGTGGTCCAAACAGTTTTAACCTACAAAGAGTTGGTTACTTTACTCACGCAAATTGAAGCGTGCCTCAATTCTAGACCATTTTGTGCATTATCCGATGACCGCAGAGATCTTTCTATTCTCACATCTGGTCACTTTTTCATTGGAGCTCCACTCATGTCCATCCCTGACCCTGACATGACTGAGTCTCATCCAAACAGACTGTCACGCTGGCAACTCCTTCAGCAAATTCAACAGCACTGGTGGCGTCGATGGTCCAAGGATTATCTTCACACTGTGCAACAGAGGAAGAAATGGTCCACGTCGAATCCAAATCTTCAAGCAGGCACTCTTCTTCTGCTGAAGGAAGATCAGCAGACACCTAGCAGTGGAAAATGGGAATTATTGAGCAGGTGTTTCCAGGAAGGGACAATTTAATAAGAGTTGCCGACGTCAGAAGCAATTCCAGCACCTTGAGGCTTGCCATCACGAAGCTAGTACCTTTGCCTCCTCCTTAACTATTCTGTGCATAGTGTCATATACTTGTGTTTTGAACGAGTTCAACGGGGTGGGGGTTGTGTGATATTCAATGTATCTGTTATTACTTTGTAGGTAGCACCAATTCCCTTTGGGGTGTTGCGCTTCTCTCTGGCGCTACCAGATGGCCTCCGGACGCCCCTGGCAGTAGCTCTGGACATGATGACCGAAATTTTAATATTTTGTTTGTGTTTAGTGGCAGCGTAGTCCTGCACCAGTGTATTTAACTACATATAGGCCTGCAGTACCGTATGTGTGAATTTTACACATGACAAGGTCTAATACAGTTCCGTAAATTTTACCGTTATTAATTATGTATCCTTTCTTGCACCCTGTGAGAGAACCAGCCTCACGTCAATACAGTCCGCTTCGTAATCTTTAAATATTTTCACGTTTTAATTAGGTTCATTAACTTTAGGGATATAAAAATATAAACATATGAGTGAAAATTTGACACATTCAGAACTGTGCAAAATCCCTGAAGTGCTAATACATTATTTAGTTCAATGCATTTAAGTTTTAATTCTGAATCGTAATATTAAACATTTAATATTTCCATTCATTCTAATTTGAGTTATATCTGAAATTACTGAAACCTTGCAAGTGTCCTTAAAACTCTACATGTTTAGTCCTCAGCCCGAAGGCTGGTTGGATCCTCAACAGTTCCGCCATCAGCTGTCATAGATGGCCTAGGCATCACTGAAGAGGCGTACTACGGAAATGAGGAGTGAGGTAGTTTCCCGTTGCTTTCCTCACCGAGCCAGAAGTTGCTATTACATATCAGTCTGCCAAGCCCACTGAAATGCATGCACAAACTGACCCTATGAGCTATATTTTCACACCATTCATAGCAGGGACTGGCTGCAGAAGGAATGGCATTACTAGCATCACTCATACCTCAGTCACTTTCATTTTGTCAAAGCCAAGGATAAAGCTGATACAGATCAATGAAAGTAACAAAATTACTCTAGCCCATACCAGAAGACATAGTGCACTGTAAACACTAGGGGTCTTACTAATAAAAAGTCCTTATACCGTTGTTTAACTCTTGTTTAGTTATACAGTGAATAAACCCTGTATAAGCGTTTTACATTTTTCTTACTAATAAACGAGGTATACGCATTGTATTACTACACAGCACGTATACACTCGTTCCAAGGAGTAGGAATCTCTTCCTGCAGTTCACTGACGTATTTCGCACGTTCACCGCCTTTATGATCGCTTCTGCTGGTTATCTACGAGCAAAATTTTCCGGAAAGTCGCACAGAAGCACGGCATATCGAAAAAGCAGTGGCAACACTATAAGTGAGACAGCTGGAAATTCGCTTATACTGATATCAACATTCATGAGTCAGGGAAGGTAGAAGCAACTAAACGACGTGTCCCGCTGGAGTACAAGGAATGCCGAAGCAAACTTCAATCACAGACGCATTCGCAGAAACTCGCTCAACCTCCGGCGCAACCCCAAGGAAAGCGACCCGCAGTCGCGACTCTTCCAAGGATAGACAGGACGAAGAAGAGGATAGCCACACACTCCGCATGGCAACAGGCACGTCTGATCTCTCGCTTGCACGTGCCATCACTGAGATCCATTCACTCCTCAAGGACCGAGCTCGATAGCTGCAGTCGCTTAAGTGCGGCCAGTATCCAGTATTCGGGAGATAGTAGGTTCGAACCCCACTGTCGGCAGCCCTGAAAATGGTTTTCCGTGGTTTCCCATTTTCACACCAGGCAAATGCTGGGGCTGTACCTTAATTAAGGCCACGGCCGCTTCCTTCCCACTCCTAGCCCTTACCCGTCCCATCGTCGCCATAAGACCTATCTGTGTCGGTGCGACGTAAAGCAACTAGCAAAAAAAAAAAAAAAAAAAAAAAAAAAAACTCCTCAAGGATCTAACAGTCCAGCAAGCAACATTCAACGAAAGACTGCAAAACCTGGAAACATACGACGACGATCCCAATTTGACAGTCATGGAACCTGGACACCAGCAACAAGATCAACATCCACCGCTCGACAATCCACAGCTGCGACCACCAGCACAGCAACCATCACCCTGGAGAACTCTGCGACCTCAGGAGTTAACATCAGGATGGACCAATCCAGATGCTCAGCGAGTGCTCCAGTTGGCTCAATACCTACAACAACAGCTACTCTTAATCCCGACAGGCCGCGACCGCCACGATATAGACTCGGTATTGTGGGGACTCTCGGCATGGGAAGGGCTCGATCCAGCTCAGAAGACATATTTTGCTACGCGGGCCAACCTACTATATGTGGCCGTCAGCAAGGGTTGGTCACACGCTATCCAATTGGATCAAGCCACCTCCGAGACCCTGGCATGGGTCCCGGAGGGATTCACATTTCAAGCGACGCCTCGCCAGCCCCAGGTCTCTCGCGGAAGAGGAAGAGGACGGGGCCGCGGAACTCGGGGGGCGAAGGCCAACACAGCAACAACGTGATCCAGGGCAGGAGGAGAACCGCCCGCCGAGACCAAAGGAGCCCGTCCCCGTCTCCGGCAGGGCCTCTCCACCGTTCCCTCACCGGTCTACAAGCCATGAGGAACGATCCGCGCCCAGGACTAATACGGCTACCATCACCGCAGCAACGAGCGTCCTACATCAGGACGACCAGACCGTCAATCAGATAATGTTATACTGTTTTCTAGTGTTCTTTTTGTGTTCTGTAACTATATCCTTTGTAATGTTACTTTTGGTCTTCAGGCCGTAAACTGTTTTGTGAACATATATGTAATTTCCGTAATTATTATAATAAAGCACTGGCAGGTTACCTCTTCAAGGGCCTGTCGCTTTTGCCTTCGCTGACTCGCGGGCTGCGCCCAGTGCTTCTCTATACACGCGCCTCCGCTCAGGCTATAACATTTCTTCAGCTTGCTTGTGTAATGAACGCCAAAAAAAGAAATGGAATGGCTTAAGAAAAGATCAATAGCTTCTAACTGGGATAGTACGGAAAACGTAAGCAATTGTAATTGAATCGGCGAGTTGAAAAGGGTACACATTCCAAAATCCTTACTTTTCAGGAGAAAGGAAAACCTGTTGTGTAGCTAAACGAAAGGTTAGATCAAAAAAGTTTCTATTAGGCATTTATACATCATATTTCTACGTATTCAACTACAAAGTATGGAAATCATATTACGTACGGTTTTCAAGTTATACCATTTTTTATTTCAAGGAATATGTCCCTTTTTATACTCAAATTTGAGAAAGATCTAAGATCTTTGTAGAGGCAGATAATGTATAATAAACTCGCAATTTAAAGCACTGCCTGCTCGATCTGCATCCGATGGCTCCTTATACTGCCTGCTCATTACAACATTTTAACATGGCACTAAATGAAACACTCCGTTTACAAATACCCACAGCAGGTGGCAGCACCAACCGGCTCCAGACCTGTCGGAATTAAATAGCGGGAAATAGGGTAGTACTGTACTTGTTTTCAGTGAAAATGGTGTACTGCTGCGTGCCTTTCTGCAAATCAAAGAAAGGGAAACCAGAATGCCGTGGTATTTCATAAATACCTTCAAGTACGGAATTGCGTCGAAAGTGGTTAAGTATTATATCCAGGGAAGGAAACAGCAAAGGACGTAAATGGCCAGTATCCAGTATTCGGGAGATAGTAGGTTCGAACCAAACTGAAAATGGTTTTCCGTGGTTTCCCATTTTCACACCAGGCAAATGCTGGGGCTGTACCTTAATTAAGGCCACGGCCGCTTCCTTCCCACTCCTAGCCCTCTCTTGTCCCATCGTCGCCATAAGACCTATCTGTGTCAGTGCGACGTAAAGCAACTAGCATAAAAAAAAAAAATCTGGGGACAATTGCACTGTTAATATGAAGGTACAAAACAGAATAATATGCTGTCATATATTCCATTATACAAGTCCTTTGTTAGTAGTATAAAATACCGGGCGAGTTGGCCGTGCGCGTAGTGGCGCGCGGCTGTGAGCTTGCATCCGGGAGATAGTAGGTTCGAATCCCACTATCGGCAGCCGTGAAGATGGTTTTCCGTGGTTTCCCATTTTCACACCAGGCAAATGCTGGGGCTGTACCTTAATTAAGGCCACGGCCGGTTCCTTCCAAATCCTAGGCCTTTCCTATCCCATCGTCGCCATAAGACCTATCCGTGTCAGTGCGACGTAAAGCAACTAGCAAAAAAAAAAAAAAAATCTGGGGACAATTGCACTGTTAATATGAAGGTACAAAACAGAATAATATGCTGTCATATATTCCATTATACAAGTCCTTTGTTAGTAGTATAAAATACCGGGCGAGTTGGCCGTGCGCGTAGTGGCGCGCGGCTGTGAGCTTGCATCCGGGAGATAGTAGGTTCGAATCCCACTATCGGCAGCTGTGAAGATGGTTTTCCGTGGTTTCCCATTTTCACACCAGGCAAATGCTGGGGCTGTACCTTAATTAAGGCCACGGCCGGTTCCTTCCAAATCCTAGGCCTTTCCTGTCCCATCGTCGCCATAAGACCTATCCGTGTCAGTGCGACGTAAAGCAACTAGCAAAAAAAAAAAAAAAAAAAAAATCTGGGGACAATTGCACTGTTAATATGAAGGTACAAAACAGAATAATATGCTGTCATATATTCCATTACAAGTCCTTTGTTAGCAGTATAAAATACCGGGCGAGCTGGCCGTGCGCGTAGTGGCGCGCGGCTGTGAGCTTGCATCCGGGAGATAGTAGGTTCGAATCCCACTGTCGGCAGCCGTGAAGATGGTTTTCCGTGGTTTCCCATTTTCACACCAGGCAAATGCTGGGGCTGTACTTTAATTAAGGCCACGGCCGGTTCCTTCCAAATCCTAGGCCTTTCCTATCCCATCGTCGCCATAAGACCTATCTGTGTCGGTGCGACGTAAAGCCCCTAGCAAAAAGAAACCAGTGTTGCTCCCTGAGTATGTACTTGATTTACTAGAAGATATTCGTGAGCCTCCTGAGTCAGTGTGTGTCATTTTGGAAACTGCATCCCAGGCATTGGTGTGTGGTTATTTAGTGCGGATAATCGAAGAAAAAACAGAATGCAGTACGTGCTTGAATAACGTTTCCACCTCAGTTAACGCTTCCCCATTGATGAACTTAATCAGACAGTCGGATAGAGGAGGCCTGCGCTATCCTCAGCAAAGATTTATTGGCCTAATTATAGGGCTACAGAAATTTGTTGAGGCGGCTCTACCGTTCTGCAAGAAATCTGCAAGTCTGCTCCAGACTATAAAAACTATGTTCTACCTTCTTTGTGCCAGTGTAACATTTTAAAGTATTTTAGTAACAATAAGCACCAGGAACTTGTGTCGGAAGCTGTGGTTGCCAAATTCGTGAAACCTCTACTTAGTAATGTAGGGAAGTACCATACAGAAAAAGTTTCAAGGTTTTCTTGTTCGTCAAAACCTCTTTCTCGAAAAGTCTTAAGCTATAACTCTCTAGAGCAGCACTTTATACGGAAAATTCTTTAATTTTTCTGTTACTGTTGTACGCTTGTATGCTTATCTAGTTGTATTCACGCGATAATTGGATACGGTTGGTGCTACCATCTGGCGGCAGATCGATTGTAAGTCGTGTTACACGTTTGAACCACTGCCTGCTCATTCCATGTTCAAATGTGTAACACGACTTACAATCGATCTGCCGCCAGATGGTAGCACCAACCGTATCCAATTATCGCGTGAATACAACTAGATAAGCATACAAGCGTACAACAGTAACAGACAAATTAAAGAATTTTCCGTATAAAGTGCTGCTCTAGAGAGTTATAGCTTTAACACTTTTCGAGAAAGAGGTTTTGACGAACAAGAAAACCTTGAAACTTTTTCTGTATGGTACTTCCCTACATTACTAAGTAGAGGTTTCACGAATTTGGCAACCACAGCTTCCGACACAAGTTCCTGGTGCTTATTGTTACTAAAACACTTTAAAATGTTACACTGGCACAAAGAAGGTAGAACATAGTTTTTATAGTCTGGAGCAGACTTGCAGATTTCTTGCAGTACGGTAGAGCCGCCTCAACAAATTTCTGTAGCCCTATAATTAGGCCAATAAATCTTTGCTGAGGATAGCGCAGGCCTCCTCTATCCGACTGTCTGATTAAGTTCATCAATGGGGAAGCGTTAACTGAGGTGGAAACGTTATTCAAGCACGTACTGCATTCTGTTTTTCTTCGATTATCCGCACTAAATAACCACACACCAATGCCTGGGATGCAGTTTCCAAAGTGACACACACTGACTCAGGGGGCTCACGAATATCTTCTAGTAAATCAAGTACATACTCAGGGAGCAACACTGGTTTCTTTTTGCTAGGGGCTTTACGTCGCACCGACACAGATAGGTCTTATGGCGACGATGGGATAGGAAAGGCCTAGGATTTGGAAGGAACCGGCCGTGGCCTTAATTAAAGTACAGCCCCAGCATTTGCCTGGTGTGAAAATGGGAAACCACGGAAAACCATCTTCACGGCTGCCGACAGTGGGATTCGAACCTACTATCTCCCGGATGCAAGCTCACAGCCGCGCGCCACTACGCGCACGGCCAGCTCGCCCGGTATTTTATACTACTAACAAAGGACTTGTAATGGAATATATGACAGCATATTATTCTGTTTTGTACCTTCATATTAACAGTGCAATTGTCCCCAGATTTTTTTTTTTTTTTTTTTTTTGCTAGTTGCTTTACGTCGCACTGACACGGATAGGTCTTATGGCGACGATGGGACAGGAAAGGCCTAGGATTTGGAAGGAACCGGCCGTGGCCTTAATTAAGGTACAGCCCCAGCATTTGCCTGGTGTGAAAATGGGAAACCACGGAAAACCATCTTCACAGCTGCCGATAGTGGGATTCGAACCTACTATCTCCCGGATGCAAGCTCACAGCCGCGCGCCACTACGCGCACGGCCAACTCGCCCGGTATTTTATACTACTAACAAAGGACTTGTATAATGGAATATATGACAGCATATTATTCTGTTTTGTACCTTCATATTAACAGTGCAATTGTCCCCAGATTTTTTTTTTTTTTTTTTTAATGCTAGTTGCTTTACGTCGCACTGACACAGATAGGTCTTATGGCGACGATGGGACAAGAGAGGGCTAGGAGTGGGAAGGAAGCGGCCGTGGCCTTAATTAAGGTACAGCCCCAGCATTTGCCTGGTGTGAAAATGGGAAACCACGGAAAACCATTTTCAGTTTGGTTCGAACCTACTATCTCCCGAATACTGGATACTGGCCATTTACGTCCTTTGCTGTTTCCTTCCCTGGATATAATACTTAACCACTTTCGACGCAATTCCGTACTTGAAGGTATTTATGAAATACCACGGCATTCTGGTTTCCCTTTCTTTGATTTGCAGAAAGGCACGCAGCAGTACACCATTTTCACTGAAAACAAGTACAGTACTACCCTATTTCCCGCTATTTAATTCCGACAGGTCTGGAGCCGGTTGGTGCTGCCACCTGCTGTGGGTATTTGTAAACGGAGTGTTTCATTTAGTGCCATGTTAAAATGTTGTAATGAGCAGGCAGTATAAGGAGCCATCGGATGCAGATCGAGCAGGCAGTGGTTTGAACATGGAATGAGCAGGCAGTATAAGCAGCCATCGGATGCAGATCGAGCAGGCAGTGTTTAAAGTCTATTGAGCAGTAACACCTTATTACACAAACATACGCCCAACCATCATTTCTTTTATAGTTATTCATTGTCATTCCGTGAGACAGCTGGAAATTGACTTATATTGATATCAACATTTCTTCAGCTTGCTTGTGTAATGGACGCAAAAAAAGAAATGGAAAAGCTTAAGAAAATATCAAAAGCTCCTAACTGAGGTAGTACGGAAAACGTAAGCAATTGTAATTAAATCGGCGAGTTGAAAAGGGTACACATTCCAAAATCCTTACTTTTCAGGAGAAAGGAAAACCTGTTTTGTAGCTAAACGAAAGGTTAGATAAAAAAAGTTTCTATTAGGCATTTATACATCACATTTCTACGTATTCAACTACAAAGTATGGAAATCATATTACGTATGGTTTTCAAGTTATGCCACGTTTTATCTCGAGGAATATGCCCCCTTGTATACGGTACGGTAGGTACGGTACTCAATTAAGAAAGATCTTTGTAGGGGCAGATAGTGTATAATAAATTCGCAATATCAAAGGTCTATTAAGCTGTAACACATTTTTACACAAAAATACACCCAACCATCATTTCTTTTATAGTTATTTATTGTCATTCCGTCTCTTTAATGTGTTTTACTTTACGAAGATATCTAGCTTCCATAACCTCTGAATGGTGTACCGTATGTCTTCTATGTTTAAAATATCGTGAAGATCAACGTTATCGTCATTCTTTCAACGTGTGTTCAATGTTAAATGGATAAGTCAGATATTTTACAACGATTATATTACTGTCGACAATAAATACCACGAAAATAAACTGCTCACTCGTTTCTTTTTTTCCGCTACACGCTGCTATACAACGCTTATACAAGGGTCCTGGACTGTATAAGCAATTCAGTGAATAACTATAACAGATGTATACACAGGAGGCTTATACACGGTTTATTAGTAACGAATTTCGCGTAAACGGTGTATAAACCTTGTATAAAAGTTATACATCGTTTATTAGTAAGACGGTAGGTCCCGCCAGCAAAGGCACAAAACTCTACATAGGAACGTAAATAACGATTATATGGAATATTTTCATAGCATTTAACTGAAGAACGGTAATCACACGTTAGATGGAATGTAATATACATTACCGTATATGATTACTGAAAATCTCAAGTTTAACAAATAGAAACTGCTACCCATTTCTTATCAATTACAATGTCATGCACTCTCTTATTCACACACTCTCGGATCAGAAACATCTTAATTTACGCTCAATTTGTGTAAGCATTTGACGTTGCAGCTGTGTACTGTAAGTACTTCGTCATAGCAGCGGAAGGTTTCACCCCCAGTAACTTCAATACCATTATTTTCCAATTTCGTCAGATGTCTTGACTTTGTCTTTGTTGCAAGTTTAAGCTTTGGATTTGTTGCGTGGTCGAAATCTTCACTAAGATATTATCTAGCAGTTGAATCGTTTCGTTCAACTTTACTCTGAATGAAGAACCATATCCACCCTACCTCGAGGACGATAGGAAATAATTATTTCCCACTGACAATTAAACTCATGGTTCGAAGGCAACTAGTTATGCCTTTACCAGAATTCAAACAATAACGAAGTGACGAACAATCACTAGGTAACTTACCTTGTCCTAGGCAGAGGCTCACAGCGCTCAGCAATAGAAGTGTCACAAAAGTCGATTGTGTATTCATTGTTCTGAAACAAGAACAAAATAGCAAGTCTGACATAATCCTGAGCGGAAATAGTGTTTAAAACTGAATTGTAACATCGTAAACTTACCCACTTTCATCAAATACAAAATTAGTAGGAAGCGTCCGAAATTCTCATACTAAAAGAACTGTTTCCCGGTAATGTTTATTGATGAAATAATCCAGTTTTTGTTCAAATAAATACTTTATTTAATGAAAAATATGTACCTACACCTAAAACGTGTGAGGAGAATTTTGCTCCTTCATTCAACTTCATGATTACTGAAAATCTCAATCATGTTTAACAAAGTAGAGCAAAGTCCTGGTCTACACAATACATCATCGCCTAAAACCATTCCTGCAACCTGAGATATCCACGGTATAATCAGCTTTTGTCGCAGGTGAAAGAAAACGACAGTCAATCCTGAACATAAGGCAGATAATTGAGTTATCTCGCTAGTTTTGTGTCCCTTTATTTGTTTTCTTGACAGTAAAAAGACCTTTGAATGTGTTATGTAGGACAAGTTGTGGCAGGTGCTCGAGGAATTTGGGATTTTATCTCATTTAATATCGTTATTGAAAGGTCTCTGTAACAACCATGCTGCAACCATAAAGGTGGACATTGATTTCTCAGACGTTTTCAATGTCACAACTGGAGTAAGTTAAGGTTGTACACTGACTGACAGAGCAAATGCAACACCAAGAAGGAGTGGTTCAAAAGGGATGAAAGTTGGGGAAAAAACAGAGACGGCACGGACGAATAATTGATGTTTATTTCAAACCGATATGCAGGTTACACAATGCGCACGGCATCGACTCAGTAGGATGTAGGACCACCGCGAGCGGCGATGCACGCAAAAACACGTCGAGGTACAGAGTCAATAAGAGTGCGGATGGTGTCCTGAGGGATGGTTCTCCATTCTCTGTCAACCATTTGCCACAGTTGGTCGTCCGTACGAGGCTGGGGCAGAGTTTGCAAACGGCGTCCAATGAGATCCCACACGTGTTCGATTGGTGAGAGATCCGGAGAGTACGCTGGCCACGGAAGCATCTGTACACCTCGTAGAGCCTGTTGGGAGATGCGAGCAGTGTGTGGGTGGGCATTATCCTGCTGAAACAGAGCATTGGGCAGCCCCTGAAGGTACGGGAGTGCCACCGGCCGCAGCACATGCTGCACGTAGCGGTGGGCATTTAACGTGCCTTGAATACGCACTAGAGGTGACGTGGAATCATACGCAATAGCGCCCGAAACCATGATGCCGCGTTGTCTAGCGGTAGGGCGCTCCACAGTTACTGCCGGATTTGACCTTTCTCCACGCCGACGCCACACTCGTCTGCGGTGACTATCACTGACAGAACAGAAGCGTGACTCATCGGAGAACACGACGTTCCGCCATTCCCTCATCCAAGTCGCTCTAGCCCGGCAGCCCGGCACCATGCCAGGCGTGCACGTCTATGCTGTGGAGTCAATGGTAGTCTTCTGAGCGGACTCCGGGAGTGCAGGCCTCCTTCAACCAATCGACGGGAAATTGTTCTGGTCGATATTGGAACGGAACAGCCAGGGTGTCTTGCACATGCTGAAGAATGGCGGTTGACGTGGCGTGCGGGGCTGCCACCGCTTGGCGGCGGATGCGCCGATCCTCGCGTGCTGACGTCACTCGGGCTGCGCCTGGACCCCTCGCACGTGCCACATGTCCCTGCGCCAACCATCTTCGCCACAGGCGCTGCACCGTGGACACATCCCTATGGGTATCGGCTGCGATTTGACGAAGCGACCAACCTGCCCTTCTCAGCCCGATCACCATACCCCTCGTAAAGTCGTCTGTCTGCTGGAAATGCCTCCGTTGACGGCGGCCTGGCATTCTTAGCTATACACGTGTCCTGTGGCACACGACAACACGTTCTACAATGACTGTCGGCTGAGAAATCACGGTACGAAGTGGGCCATTCGCCAACGCCGTGTTCCATTTATCGTTCGCTACGTGCGCAGCACAGCGGCGCATTTCACATCATGAGCATACCTCAGTGACGTCAGTCTACCCTGCAATTGGCATAAAGTTCTGACCACTCCTTCTTGGTGTTGCATTTGCTCTGTCAGTCAGTGTATATTATAACTTATTATCCATGCTGCGTATGCCATCAACGGAGCTCTCGATCGCTGGGCTGGTGGAATGTCGATTGGCGGCAGGAAAATCAGCAACATGCGCTTTACAGATAACACTTCCCTCATCGCTGGAAGTGACCTGATTACAAGAGTGAAGAATATTAGTCTTTATTGTGGTCTAGAGATAAAGATAAAAAGACCAAACTAACGGTAGTTAACCGGCAAGGCCAACTCCAACTTACGGCATGCCTAAACGACCGGGAGGTAGTAAGGGAATTCAAATATTTGAGGTCAGTCATCAGTGACACGGGAAAGTGTTAAAAATAGATAGAAATACGTATAGTCCTAGGCCGAGCTACAATGGTCAGACTCGCTAAGATTTAGCAGAACCGGGCAACATTAAAAGCTACGAAGATGTGTTTGGTTGAATCACTAGTGTTCTCCGTCTTTTTGTACGGCTGTGGGACCTGGACCGTGAAATCGAATCAATGCCATCGAGATGTGATGTTCGCGGAGAATCCTACGTATACCCTGGACGGAGAGAAGAACATTATAGACGAACTAGGCATCAAGAAACGTATATTTTCTCGTGTGAGTGTGAAGATCATTAGTGTTAGTGTAACGTGAAAAGTAAACGCTGTAAACGATGGGCACTGAATTTGTGATTTTCTGCTAGATTTAGAATATTAAACTAATAGTATTTCTTGCAATATTTTCTCTCCACAGAATTGCTTGTTGTACTCTAGTTGTTGTTGTTATTGGATAATTATGTTTTTAATTTTACTTTATGATCACTTATAATGTTAAGCTAGTAGTAAGCTCATCCTATAGGCCAGTACTGTAAGTCGTAGTATTAAGTACTGGAAATACTTAAGTTGTGTGTGAATTTGTATATGATGATGCTGCATTTAGAATGTTAAACTAATAGTATTTCTTGTAATATTTTCTCTCCGTGGAATTGGTTGTTGTACTCTTGTTGTTCGTTGTTGTTGTTGTTGTTGTTGTTGTTGTTGGGTAATTATGTTAACTTTAATATTACACTACTATAAGTCACCATTGCTACTGGGATTTATCTTATTTGCGATGTATTTGTTGAAGTAATAATAATAATAATAATAATAATAATAATAATAATAATAATAATAATAATAATAATAATAATAATAATAATAATAATAATAATAATAATAATAATAATAAAGAAGATCAACCGCAGAAGATCACTGGCCTACCTCTTCAGATTATATTAAGGAAAGCTAGAGAGCGTCCAGGATGGAGAGAACTTATCAAGGCTGCAACACTGAAATGATTACGCAATGAGATCACGACGCTAGGCAATGATCAGATGATTAGGACTTGGATTTTTATGTAATATCTAAGTGCGAAATATGTGCATGAACATGTAGTAAATATCAGTGAAATATGTAATTAAATATGTAATAATATTACCGCAGTAAATGTACAAAAATGTTCGTATATTCCTTCTATTATGACTTCTGGTTATGATATGAGACAGTAGAATTGTTTAAAATACCTGCATATTTTGTGACGAAGTCTTCGTTGTTGCTTTAGATAATTTATATAGTATACTGCTTTCTCATTTTGGCAGTATTAATAATAAATTAAAGGCACAATCAAAATACATCAAGTATTTAAAAATAATATTATACACTGTAAATGCCGGAGTCTATTACACAATGTATTGTTGTAGCTAATTTGCTGCCCTAAAAATGAAACAAATGAATGTTACTAAGTGTAAAGTTTGTATAGAATCTGTCTTTAAATCTCTATTAAGTAATACAAATAGTACGGTAACTTCTTTATTGCGCTGATCCGATCCGGTTTTCTTGTAGGCTGAGAAGGACCGTTCAACAGCGCAAAAAGCGACGGTACATATTTTGAAAGATAAAACTAGCTGGGTGAAGTATCTTCCGTGGACTCTTCTTGTTCACCACTAATGATCTTGCAGACAGGTAGAGCCTGAATAGCCTAGATTTCGTTTCAAGACTTCATGGAGTTTATTAGAAATTCTGACCAATAAACGGCACCTAGCCATCCCAGATTCTGAGAAAGGATTAGTGGTTTTGTATGCAGTTCAGGTACCCACAGACGGAGGGTTAGAAATCCCAGTTTTAAAGGGACTTTAAAACCAACTTTATGAATTGAAAAATATTCTATACGAGATGATATTCACCAATGATTTTACTACAGTCCGAAAATTAAACGAGCTGGCGCATTAAATAATACCCAGAAATGTACAAAAATGTTCAATTATTCACATAATATGTAAGAATATGTAATATTATTAAGAATATTTAAAAATATGTAAAATGAAACGCAGGTATAACCATATCAGAACGACAATTCGCCGACATTTTCAGTTGTCTACGCGTGAAGGAATGAAATATGTAATTACCAATTACACAGGAATGCGGGCACTGGGGATGATCAACTTCTCTTCCACCTCCTAAAATTACATTAAATAAATAAATAAATAAATAAATAAATAAATAAATAAATAAATAATAATAATAATAATAATAATAATAATAATAATAATAATAATAATAATAACAATAATGACAACGGTAGCAGGTGTTATTTTATAACAGTCTGCAGAATATCTGGAGAAACTGTTCAGTGGTATGGACGCAGTGCTGGAGAAGGAGTACAAAAATGAAAATAAATCAATCAATCAAAAACAAAAGTAATGGAGTGCAGTCGAACGAAGTCAGATGAGGCAGGAAATAATAGATTAGGAGATAAGTTTTAAAGGAGGTAGTCTATATGAATATTGCTACTTGGGCAGCAGAATAACTAATGATGGCAGAAGTAAGGAGGACATATAATGCAGACTAGCACAAGCAAGAAAGGTCTTTCTTAAGAAAAGAATTTTGCTCACTTCGAACATTGGTATAGAAATTAGAAAGACGTTTTTGAAGACTTCGTCCGGAGCGTTCCGTTGTGTGGAAGTGAAACATGGACAGTAGTATAATAAGCGGGTTCTGCGGCACCTCCGCCGCCGCCTCCGCCTCCGCCGCCCGCGGGAACTTTTGAATTTTGGCGGGAAATTTGAATTTTGGCGCGAGATTTGAATTTGTAAACAAAGCCACGTGCTTTTTGACAGCTGTCATCGACAACAACGCAACGCTAACCTCACTGCTGCCATCTTGACGGGCCTAAACCTCACTAGTGCCAACTTAACTTAACTAGCGCGAGGTAAACAAAGCCACGTGTTTTTTGACAGCCACGTGCTTTTTGACAGACAACAACGCATCGCTAACCTCAGTACTGCCATCTTGACGGACCTAACCTTAGTGGTACCAACTTAACCTCACTAGCATGAGGTAAACAAAGCCACGTGCTTTTTGACAGCCACGTGCTTTTCGACAGATTTGTAAACAAAGCCACGTGCTTTTTGACAGACAACAACGCATCGCTAACCTCAGTACTGCCATCTTGACGGGCCTAAACCGCAGTAGTACCAACTTAACCTAACTAGCGCGAGATAAACAAAGCCACGTGCTTTTTGACAGCCACGTGCTTTTTTGACAGCTGTCATCCGTCATCTTTAAACTACAGAGCACCGTGCTGCCCTCTTTCGTCACCTGTCATCGGCAGTGCTGCCATCTTGACGGGCCTAAACCTTAGTGCTACCAACTTAACCTCACTAGCTCGAGATAAACAAATCCACGTGCTTTTTGACAGCCACGTGCTTTTTTGATAGCTGTCATCCGCCATCTTTAATCTATAGAGCACAGTGCTGCCCTCTTTAGCTACTTACCTTTGAAATGTGGTGGCGGATAATTTGAAAAATGCTTTTCGACAAGCAGCCATCTTTAATCCAGAGAGAACAGTGCTGCCCCGGTGACGGCAAATTCCACGTGCTCTTGTTTGAAAACAAACTCACGTGCTTTTTTGACAGCTGTCATCTGCCATCTTTAATCTATAGAGCACAGTGCTGCCCTCTTTAGTTTGAAATGTGGTGGTGGTAAATTCCACGTGCTCTTGTTTGGAAACAAAGCCATGTGCTTTTTTGACAGCTGTCATCCGCCATCTTTAATCAACAGAGCACTGTGCTACTATCATGCGGGCAATTTCATCACCTGTCATCCGCCATCTTTAATCCACAGAACACCATGCTGCCCTCTTTGTGGCTACTACCTTAAGCACGTAGTAGCGGGCAATTTGAAAAGTTCTGTTAGCTATCATCCGCCATCTTTAATCAAGAGAGCACTGTGCTGCCATCTTTAGCTAGATACCTTTGAAATGTGGTGGCGGCAAATTGAAAAATTCCACGTGCTCTTGTTTGGAAACAAACTCACGTGCTTTTTCGACAGCTACCATCCGCCATCTTTAATCAACAGAGCATAGTGCTACCCTCTTTAGTTTGAAATGTGATGGCGGCAAATTCCACGTGCTCTTGTTTGGTAAACATAGCCATGTGCAGCTGTCATCCGCCATCTTTAATACAGAGAGCACCGTGCTGCCCTCTTTAGATGTAAATTCGTCACCTGTCATCCGCAGTGCTGCCATCTTTAGCTAGATACCTCTGAAATGTGGTGGTGGATAATTTAAAAAGAAAAATTCTACAGCAGCCCTCTCTCGACGCTAATTGCATAAGATGGCGGCTATACATGACTCCTTAAGGGTGCTTACGCAAGATGGCTGCTATACACAGGTTCTTATGAGACGCCCTTGGGATGCTTGCGCAAGATGGCAGTTATACATGGCTCCTTATGAGATGCCCTAGGGATGCTTGCGCAAGATAGCGGCTGCTCTTATGGGACGGCTTAAGGGTCCTTGCACAAGATAGCTTGAGACGCCCTAAGGATGCTTGCGCAAGATGGTGGACACAAGATGGCGGCTATACACAACTCCTTATGAGACGCTTTAAGGGTGCTTGCGCAAGATGGTTGCTACTCTTAGCTTAGAGGCTAACGTGTCGTGATAGTTCGATTCATTAAATTTAGGGCTTAAATGCAAAATGTTAAATATATCGAAAACGGTGCACCGTAGAGCAAAACGGACAAAATTTTTCTGCCTAATACCTAGGTTCGCAGTATGAGGAACAAGAAAATCATAGTCTAATGATGGGGTCAACGGTTCGGTTCCTACTTAGGCCCTTTGGCATTTGCTCTGTTTTAGCTTGTATTGAAGCGAGTCTTCGTAACATGATCAGGTCTAGCTATGGTAGAGAGTATAACGTACCGTGCAGGTTCGATTCATTAAATTTGGAGGCTTAAATGCAAAATGTTAAATATCTCGAAAACGATGCATCGTAGAGCAAAACGGACAAAATTTTTCCGCCTAATACGTAGGTTCATAGTATCAGGAACAAGAAAAAACATAGTCTAATGATGAGATCAACGGTTCGATTCCTACTTAAGCCCTTTGCCATTCGCAGCTATCTATTTCTACAAGATGGTGGCTGCTCTTATGAGAAACAAGATGCCTTGAGACGTCCTAGGGATGCTTACGCAAGATGGCAGACACAAAATGGTGACTATACATAGCTCCTTATGAGACGGCCTAGGGGTGCTCGCACAAGATGGCGGCTACTCTTATGAAGAAAGCTAGCTTAGAGGCTACTGCGCAAGATAACAGCTGCTGTTATGCATGTGGTGGAGGGCAATTTGAAATTCTATGTGCTTAATCAACAGAGCACCCTGCTGCCCTCTTTAGCTGAAATGTGGTGGTGGATAATTTGAAAAATTCTTTTGACAGCTATCATCTTTAAACAAAGGCGACTATACATAGGCTGTTAAGGCCTTATCATTCTCCTCCTCCTCCTCCTCCTCCTCCTCCCCCTCCTCCTCCTCCTTCTCTACCTCCTCCTCCGCCTCTTATGTCAAGGCATAGCTTTATATCGAACAAGTTTAAACCTGCATCGCGAAGGCAAGCGTGTGCAGCGATAACATTATTGTGCATGTTTAGACTTTCGAAACATAAGAAGAGTAGAATCAAACGCTGTACTCGATACGACATGTGATCAGAACATTGATTGATGCGTTCAGAAAACAAAATAAGTGATCAAGACTAGAATCGAACAATGTACTCAATACATCATGTGTTTAGAATATGTCAGGGGATACGCTTGTTCTAAGAAGATCAGATTGAAACATAACAAGACTAGAATAGAACACTGTAATCGATGTTGTTAACTTCAACATGTGATCAGAACATTGATTGATGTGTTCAGAACACAAAATAAGTGATCATGACTAGAATCGAACACTGTACTCGATACAACATGTGATCAGAACATTGATCGATGTGTTCAGAACACGAAATAAGTGATCAAGACTAGAATCGAACACTGTACTCAATACAACATGTGTTTAGAACATGTTAGGGGGTACCCTTGTTCTAAGAAGATCAGAATGAAACATAACAAGACTAGAATCGAACACTGTAATCGATGTTGTTAACCTCAACATATGATCAGAACATTGTTTGATGTGTTCAGAGCAAAAGTACAATTTTGATGATTTGCGCAGCTAACTCGCTCGGTAAACGATATAGCCAAAGTATATCTTCAAATTATTTACCTTCCATCATTCGTCTTGTGTGTAAAAATCAGTCGAACAAGTTATCGCATAAACATGGCTGAAAAAAAAATCGTGATAGGGTATGGAACCCAGGGGTTACATCTTATCAGAAGGGCAAAAAGGATGAAAGGACTCTTCCTCCTCCTTACCGCACATTCCTTGGCTAAAGGGCTAATGGGCTAAAGGGCTAATGGGCTAAAGGGCTAAAGGGCTAATGGGCTAAAGGGCTAAAGGGCTAAAGGTGCAACAACCTCATCGATCGCTATCAGCAAGAACGCTTGTACTTTGTTAAGTGTAGAAAATTAATCTTTATTGGTAAATGGTTTTATGTTCAGAACAAGGAATGGAACCTAGGGGTTACGTCTTACCTAATAAAATCCCCGAGGTGCGATGAGTTACGTTTTCCGAACTAGTGTTTGGAACACTGAACTTTTCAAGATGGCAAGAGTGAGGTTAGCAATGTTCTGTTGTTGGATTTTAAATTCCACGCTACAACATGCATAAGGTGGCAGCCCTTGAGGTTTACTCCCGTAAAGATGGCAAGAGTGAGGTTAGCAATGTTCCGTTGTTGGATTTTTAAAATTCCCCGCTATAACATGCAAAAGGTGGCAGCCTTGAGGTTTACCGCCGTAAAGATGGCAGCAGTGAGGTTAGCGACGCTCCATTGTCCTTCAAAGTGAGGTTAGGGTTCGTCAAGAAGACAGCTGTCAAAAAAGCACGTGGCTATGTTTACCAAACAAGAGCACGTGATCGTGACGACACGGTCACGTAGTATGCTGCTTCAGCATGCAATGTTCAATGTCTACACCTACGTAGTTAACACTCTGCTATGTTCACAAGATTTTTATACATCACTATTCTTTATGCTTTAAGTTCATTCACATAGGCTATGCTAAGATAGCAGCACAAACACATGCGAACTTTGTACATTCTAATGGAATAAGTTTAGTACTGTGTGCGTCATGGATACATGATGTGTGCACGCATTTAATCTTGACTATACGTAATGCTGCTGCTTTGTTTACAAGATTTTAATACATTGCTATTCTTTATGCTTTAAGTTCGTGCACGCACAAGCGATACTCGTACGCTCTAGCAGGAGAAGTTTAGTACGATATTCGATACATACATTATCGATAGGTGATGTGTACACGCTTTAGAACATAGCTCATCTTTATACTTTAAGTTCGTGCACATGGGTTAGGGATACACAAAAGCGATTGCTACATGCTCTAGCTGAAGAAGTCTAGTACGATAGTAGATGCATGTAAAATCGATAGGTTATGCTAAGATAGCAGCACACTTACATGATTTTAGCACAATCTAGTGGGAAAAGTTTAGTATGATAGTCGTTTCGTGCAAAATCATTAGGTAATGTGTAAACGCTTCGAAACAAGGCTATTCTTTGTACTTTAAGTTCATGCGTACAGGTTATGCTAAGATAGCGGCACAATCTAGCGCAAGAAGTTTAGTACGAGAGTCGATGTATGTAAAATCGATAAGTAATGAGTACACGCTTTAAAACATGGTTATTCTTCGTACTTTCAGTTCATGCATCTTAGTTATGCTAAGATAGCAGCACAATCTAGCGGAAGAAGTTTAGTACGATATTTGTTGCATGCAAATCGATAGGTGATGTGTACACACTTTGAAACATGGCTATACTTTTTACTTTAAGGTCATGCGTATAGGTTATGCTAGGATAGCAGCACAATCTAGCGGGAGGAGATTAGTACGAGAGTCAATGCATGCAAAATCCATAGGTAATGTGTACATGCTTTGAAACATGGTTATTCTTTGTACTTTTAAGTTCATGTGTATAAGTTATGCTAAGATGCCAGCACAATCTAGCGGAAGAAGTTTAGTACGAGAGTCAATGCATGCAAAATCGATAGGTAATGTGTACACGCTTTGAAACATGGCTATTCTTTGTACCTTAAGGCCATGCGTATAGGTTATGCTAAGATACCAGCACAATCTAGCGGAAGAAGTTTAGTACGAGAGTCGATGCTTGTAAAATCGATAGGTAATGTGTACACACTTTGAAACATGGCTATTCTTTTTACTTTAAGGTCATGCGTATTGGTTATGCTAAGATAGCAGCACGATCTAGCGGAAGGAGTTTAGTACGAGAGTCAATACATGCAAATTCGATAGTTGATGTGTACACGCTTTGAAACATGACTAATCATTGTACTTTAAGTTCATTGGTATAGGTTATGCTAAGATAGCAGCACAATCTAGCGGAATAAATTTAGTACGAGATTTGATGCATGCAAAATCAATAAGTAATGTGTACACGCTTTGAAACATGGCTATTCTTTGTACTTTAAGTTCATGCGTACAGGTTATGCTAAGATAGCAGCACAACCTAGCGGAAGAAGTTTAGTACAATATTTGTTGCATGCAAAGTCGATAGGTAATGTGTACACACTTTGAAACATGGCTATTCTTTTTACTTTAAGGTCATGCGTATTTGTTATGCTAAGATAGCAGCACGATCTAGCGGAAGGAGTTTAGTATGAGAGTCAATACATGCAAATTCGATAGTTGATGTGTACACGCTTTGAAACATGGCTATTCTTTGTACTTTTAAGTTCATGTGTATAAGTTATGCTAAGATACCAGCACAATCTAGCGGACGAAGTTCAGTACGAGATTCGATGCATGCAAAATCGATAGGTGATGTGTACACACCTTTTTACTTTAAGGTCATGCGTATAGGTTGTGTTAAGATAGCAGCACAATCTAGCGGAAGGAGTTTAGTACGATATTTGATGCACGCAAAATCAATAAGTAATGTGTACACGCTTTGAAACATGGCTATTCTTTCTACTTTTAAGTTCATGTGTATAAGTTATGCTAAGATAGCAGTACAATCTAGAGGAAGAAGTTTAGTACGATATTTGTTGCATGCAAAATCAATAAGTAATGTGTACACGCTTTGAGACATAGCTATTCTCTGTACTTTAAGTTCATGCGTATAAGTTATGCTAAGATAGCAGCACAATCTACCTGCAGAAGTTTAGTACGAGAGTCGATACATGCAAAGTCGATAGGTAATGTGTACACGCTTTAAAACATAGCAATTCATACTGCTGCTCTGTTCCCAAGACTTTTAAGAATAGCTAATCCTAATGCTGCTCTTAGCGACGTCGAGCTAAGGATTGATTACGTGACCGTGACGTCACGATCACGTGCTCTTGTTTGGTAAACATAGCCACGTGCTTTTTTGACAGCTGTCTTCTTGACGAACCCTAACCTCACTTTGAAGGACAATGGAGCGTCGCTAACCTCACTGCTGCCATCTTTACGGCGGTCAACCTCAAGGCTGCCACCTTTTGCATGTTATAGCGGGGAATTTTAAAAATCCAACAACGGAACATTGCTAACCTCACTCTTGCCATCTTTACGGGAGTAAACCTCAAGGGCTGCCACCTTATGCATGTTGTAGCGTGGAATTTAAAATCCAACAACAGAACATTGCTAACCTCACTCTTGCCATCTTGAAAAGTTCAGTGTTCCAAACACTAGTTCGAAAAACGTAACTCATCGCACCTCGGGGATTTTATTAGGTAAGACGTAACCCCTAGGTTCCATTCCTTGTTCTGAACATAAAACCATTTACCAATAAAGATTAATTTTCTACACTTAACAAAGTACAAGCGTTCTTGCTGATAGCGATCGATGAGGTTGTTGCACCTTTAGCCCTTTAGCCCTTTAGCCCATTAGCCCTTTAGCCCTTTAGCCCATTAGCCCTTTAGCCCATTAGCCCTTTAGCCAAGGAATGTGCGGTAAGGAGGAGGAAGAGTCCTTTCATCCTTTTTGCCCTTCTGATAAGATGTAACCCCTGGGTTCCATACCCTATCACGATTTTTTTTCAGCCATGTTTATGCGATAACTTGTTCGACTGATTTTTACACACAAGACGAATGATGGAAGGTAAATAATTTGAAGATATACTTTGGCTATATCGTTTACCGAGCGAGTTAGCTGCGCAAATCATCAAAATTGTACTTTTGCTCTGAACACATCAAACAATGTTCTGATCATATGTTGAGGTTAACAACATCGATTACAGTGTTCGATTCTAGTCTTGTTATGTTTCATTCTGATCTTCTTAGAACAAGGGTACCCCCTAACATGTTCTAAACACATGTTGTATTGAGTACAGTGTTCGATTCTAGTCTTGATCACTTATTTCGTGTTCTGAACACATCGATCAATGTTCTGATCACATGTTGTATCGAGTACAGTGTTCGATTCTAGTCATGATCACTTATTTTGTGTTCTGAACACATCAATCAATGTTCTGATCACATGTTGAAGTTAACAACATCGATTACAGTGTTCTATTCTAGTCTTGTTATGTTTCAATCTGATCTTCTTAGAACAAGCGTATCCCCTGACATATTCTAAACACATGATGTATTGAGTACATTGTTCGATTCTAGTCTTGATCACTTATTTTGTTTTCTGAACGCATCAGTCAATGTTCTGATCACATGTCGTATCGAGTACAGCGTTTGATTCTACTCTTCTTATGTTTCGAAAGTCTAAACATGCACAATAATGTTATCGCTGCACACGCTTGCCTTCGCGATGCAGGTTTAAACTTGTTCGATATAAAGCTATGCCTTGACATAAGAGGCGGAGGAGGAGGTAGAGAAGGAGGAGGAGGAGGGGGAGGAGGAGGAGGAGGAGGAGGAGGAGGAGAATGATAAGGCCTTAACAGCCTATGTATAGTCGCCTTTGTTTAAAGATGATAGCAGTCAAAAGAATTTTTCAAATTATCCACCACCACATTTCAGCTAAAGAGGGCAGCAGGGTGCTCTGTTGATTAAGCACATAGAATTTCAAATTGCCCTCCACCACATGCATAACAGCAGCTGTTATCTTGCGCAGTAGCCTCTAAGCTAGCTTTCTTCATAAGAGTAGCCGCCATCTTGTGCGAGCACCCCTAGGCCGTCTCATAAGGAGCTATGTATAGTCACCATTTTGTGTCTGCCATCTTGCGTAAGCATCCCTAGGACGTCTCAAGGCATCTTGTTTCTCATAAGAGCAGCCACCATCTTGTAGAAATAGATAGCTGCGAATGGCAAAGGGCTTAAGTAGGAATCGAACCGTTGATCTCATCATTAGACTATGTTTTTTCTTGTTCCTGATACTACGAACCTACGTATTAGACGGAAAAATTTTGTCCGTTTTGCTCTACGATGCATCGTTTTCGAGATATTTAACATTTTGCATTTAAGCCTCCAAATTTAATGAATCGAACCTGCACGGTACGTTATACTCTCTACCATAGCTAGACCTGATCATGTTACGAAGACTCGCTTCAATACAAGCTAAAACAGAGCAAATGCCAAAGGGCCTAAGTAGGAACCGAACCGTTGATCCCATCATTAGACTATGATTTTCTTGTTCCTCATACTGCGAACCTAGGTATTAGGCAGAAAAATTTTGTCCGTTTTGCTCTACGGTGCACCGTTTTCGATATATTTAACATTTTGCATTTAAGCCCTAAATTTAATGAATCGAACTATCACGACACGTTAGCCTCTAACCATCTTGCGCAAGCACCCTTAAAGCGTCTCATAAGTAGTTGTGTATAGCCGCCATCTTGTGTCCGCCATCTTGCGCAAGCATCCCAAGGGCGTCTCATAAGAACCTGTGTATAGCAGCCATCTTGCGTAAGCACCCTTAAGGAGTCATGTATAGCCGCCATCTTATGCAATTAGCGTCGAGAGAGGGCTGCTGTAGAATTTTTCTTTTTAAATTATCCACCACCACATTTCAGAGGTATCTAGCTAAAGATGGCAGCACTGCGGATGACAGGTGACGAATTTACATCTAAAGAGGGCAGCACGGTGCTCTCTGTATTAAAGATGGCGGATGACAGCTGCACATGGCTATGTTTACCAAACAAGAGCACGTGGAATTTGCCGCCATCACATTTCAAACTAAAGAGGGTAGCACTATGCTCTGTTGATTAAAGATGGCGGATGGTAGCTGTCGAAAAAGCACGTGAGTTTGTTTCCAAACAAGAGCACGTGGAATTTTTCAATTTGCCGCCACCACATTTCAAAGGTATCTAGCTAAAGATGGCAGCACAGTGCTCTCTTGATTAAAGATGGCGGATGATAGCTAACAGAACTTTTCAAATTGCCCGCTACTACGTGCTTAAGGTAGTAGCCACAAAGAGGGCAGCATGGTGTTCTGTGGATTAAAGATGGCGGATGACAGGTGATGAAATTGCCCGCATGATAGTAGCACAGTGCTCTGTTGATTAAAGATGGCGGATGACAGCTGTCAAAAAAGCACATGGCTTTGTTTCCAAACAAGAGCACGTGGAATTTACCACCACCACATTTCAAACTAAAGAGGGCAGCACTGTGCTCTATAGATTAAAGATGGCAGATGACAGCTGTCAAAAAAGCACGTGAGTTTGTTTTCAAACAAGAGCACGTGGAATTTGCCGTCACCGGGGCAGCACTGTTCTCTCTGGATTAAAGATGGCTGCTTGTCGAAAAGCATTTTTCAAATTATCCGCCACCACATTTCAAAGGTAAGTAGCTAAAGAGGGCAGCACTGTGCTCTATAGATTAAAGATGGCGGATGACAGCTATCAAAAAAGCACGTGGCTGTCAAAAAGCACGTGGATTTGTTTATCTCGAGCTAGTGAGGTTAAGTTGGTAGCACTAAGGTTTAGGCCCGTCAAGATGGCAGCACTGCCGATGACAGGTGACGAAAGAGGGCAGCACGGTGCTCTGTAGTTTAAAGATGGCGGATGACAGCTGTCAAAAAAGCACGTGGCTGTCAAAAAGCACGTGGCTTTGTTTATCTCGCGCTAGTTAGGTTAAGTTGGTACTACTGCGGTTTAGGCCCGTCAAGATGGCAGTACTGAGGTTAGCGATGCGTTGTTGTCTGTCAAAAAGCACGTGGCTTTGTTTACAAATCTGTCGAAAAGCACGTGGCTGTCAAAAAGCACGTGGCTTTGTTTACCTCATGCTAGTGAGGTTAAGTTGGTACCACTAAGGTTAGGCCCGTCAAGATGGCAGTACTGAGGTTAGCGATGCGTTGTTGTCTGTCAAAAAGCACGTGGCTGTCAAAAAACACGTGGCTTTGTTTACCTCATGCTAGTTAGGTTAAGTTGGCACTAGTGAGGTTTAGGCCCGTCAAGATGGCAGCAGTGAGGTTAGCGTTGCGTTGTTGTCGATGACAGCTGTCAAAAAGCACGTGGCTTTGTTTACAAATTCAAATCTCGCGCCAAAATTCAAATTTCCCGCCAAAATTCAAATTTCCCGCGGGCGGCGGCGGAGGAGGAGGCGGGCGGAGGCGTGCGGCGGCGGAGGTGCCGCAGAACCCGCTTATTATACTACTATGGACGATAATCAGCTCAGAAAGAAAGAAAGAGAATAGAAGCTCTTGAAACGTGGTGTTACAGAAGAATGCTGAAGTAAGATGGGTGGGTCGTATCACGAATGAAGAGATACTGAATCAAGTTGGTGAGAGGAGAACGCTTTCGCGAAATTTGACCAGAAGAGGTACAATGGTAGAACACATCTTAAAGCACCCAGGACTTGTTGAGTAGGTTTTTTACGACAGTGTAGGTGGTAAAAACGGCTGGGGTAGACCAAGGTATGATTATGACAAACATATTAGAGAAGATGCAGGATGTAGTAGTTACGTAGAAATGAGAAAAGAAGCACAGGACAGGGTGGCATGGAGGGCTGCATGAAGCCAGTCCATGGATTGATGAACTAAACAATGGCAGTTAAACTGGTAAGTTTCCTTGTTTTCAATTGCACATAGTGGCACAAGTCATTAAATCAGAAATTTCGCACAGTGGAACTTACGAAATGATTACGTTGCTGAACGAGTGGTGACACGAACCTGTCAACGTTCACGAGATGATTGTGTCTGTATACGGAGGGAAAGTGAAATCTTTCCAACAAGTTCGGAGGTGGTGACGTGAATTTACATAGGTTCGAACGACTGTGAAGGAGGAGAGCAGAGTGCTCGTCCATCATCAAACGCATTCATTAGTGCCATTGATGGAATGGTAGAGTACGGGAACACAGACACGTAAGAGATGCTCAAGAAAAGGTGACACTCATTTTACGGTGCAACAAATGTTTGGTGATAATGCCGAAAAATAAAGTAGTAATGAAATATTTTTTACCTATTTATCGACACAACAGTAAGAAAACTTACTTTGTGCTCGACTTTCTTAAATAATAATAATAATAATAATAATAATAATAATAATAATAATAATAATAATAATAATAATAATAATTGAAGTACGTATTATTCATATTTCTATAGTCTTCACAGCACGTTTCGTTAATTGGTGTAATCATGTATTTGATGACAGTGGATATGACTAAATCTAATCTAATCTAATCTAAAATGCTCCTATTTTTATTTTATCTTATCATTCTCAACAAGCAATTATATGACAGATTTTGTCTGCTATATTTATAAACTTTTTTTTGCATATTACGTTGTAGGAACTCGTTCATCTTAGAGCACTAAACTGCTTTCTTGTCTCTTTTTTCCTTTTTCGTTTGCTAATCCCGCTTACTACCTGCCACGTTAGATTATCATGTGCGAGAAAACGATTCCGGGTGTTTCCTATGAATTAAGGGATAACGAGACAATCGTCTTCAATATGTGATTCTTCATGGACATTTCGCTGATTCAACGGCAAAAATCTTGAAGGTCTACAGTAACAGTATAAATATACAATACGGTTTGTGAATGTGTGATTGTGTGAATGGCGATAGACTGTGTTTTCTCTGGTATATGTAGACCTAGTCGATAATTGCGTAATATATGTGTGAAGCCTCCGTGGCTCAGGCGGCAGCGCGCCGGCCTCTCATCGCTGGATACAGTGGCTCAAAAATCCCGGTCACTCCACGTGAGATTTGTGCTGGACAAAGCGGAGACAGGACAGGTTTTTCTCCGCCCGGTTTTTCCTGTCATCTTTCTTTCCAGCAACACTCTCCATTAACATTTCATTTCATCTGTCAGTCATTTATCACTGCCCCAGAGGGGTGCGACAGGCTTCAGCAGCCGGCACATCTCCTATCCTCGCCGCTAGATAGGGGCTTCATTCATTCTATTCCTGATCCGGTCGAATGACTGGAAATAAGCTGTGGATTTTCATTGTATGTGTGTGTAATATTATTTCATATTGGTTAATGTAAAGCACAATATTTTAATTCCTTTACAAATGTGAGTGAGAGTGGATAACGTGTGTGTTAGCATAATGTAATTCTACTAAATTATAACGCAATGTATCTGCATAAAAGTATTGTAAGTGTGATTAAGTGTAAGTGTAAAGAGAGGAACATGTGCCCTAACTTCACCACTTGAATGCGGTAGAGTGTCGGCCTCCGGATCCCAAGATAGCGGGTTCAAACCCGGCAGAGGTAGTCGGATTTTTGAAGGGCGGAAAAAAGTCCATTCGACACTCCATGTCGTACGATGTCGGCATGTAAAAGATCTCTGGTGATACATTTGGTGTTTACCCGACAAAATTAATTAAATCTCAGCCATAGACGCCCAAGAGAGTTTCGGTTTACTCGGTCTGCCATCTAGTGGGGGCCTAGAGTAAAACGGAACGTCGAAATTGACGAGCAGACAGCCAGATGGCGTCAAATTGAAATGTCTGCACACGGTAGCTGAGGCCATACGATTATTATTATTATTATTATTATTATTATTATTATTATTATTATTATTATTATTATTATTATTATTATTATTATTATTACCACTTGAATGAAGATAAATAAATAAATAAATAAATAAATAAATAAATAAATAAATAAATACCATAATCATCCACTGCAGATCTGGGACTATCAGTTCGCTAGAAAATTTCTAGCTCAGAAAAAACTGAGGTGAAAATAAAGTGCAATGAAAACGTACATTTATAAGTCATACCAACATGAAAGTTAAATTAGTCCCAACGCCTAAGAGCACAATTATTTGAAGTATTGACACACTTGCGTTCTATTTCAAAATAGCACATTCTGAAACATGAACTACAGATACTTCCTGTATATAATACATAAAATATATTTATTTCGGATGAGGCAACATTCTAACATTCAGTTTGTGTGGAAATCGTGATCTTTGTTCATGAGTGCCTTCAGGACGTGCGTGTTAAAGTTTTACGAGCTCGTAAATAGACCAATAATTCAGTGAACATCTTTGCAGTTATCATACATTTTTATCATTACTGAAATGAAGGTAAATAGCAAGTTTTGCACGAGATTCGTGCATTTAGATTTAAATGTAAATAACTCCATAAAGACAAATATGAAGCACACGTTTTCTTCGACACGTTATTTCAATTAAGTATCTCGACCGTGTTGTGTATCTTTACGCTTCTAAGGAATCCATACCTCGTAACTGACAGTAGATAGTAGTATAACATGTGCTTTTCATTTGGTCAACGCTTCTCAAAATTTCACATTTTAGGTGGGGGAACTATGTATACTACTTATAGACAAACTCGTTAGAGAGAAATAAAACGTGAAATTAATAAAGGCCAATTTTTATCTAACTGACAGAAAATTGAAATGAAGGACAGAAGGATCTGTTACTTTCCTGATAACTTATAGCACAAATACAAATTTTAATGTCTCAGAAAATTTCGAAACTGGATTATAAAAATACAATAAGACAGAAATTATGCTACTGACTGCCCATATGCAGCCATAAGCACGGGGTTTGTCATTTATTATGACTGGATTGGCCTTTACGTAGGGTAGACTGCACTCAGCTCCGGACGAAGACGATAAATAACTCCGTGTGACTAGCCAAGACAGAAAAGAAAGCAAAATGGTTTTCTCAGAAATGAAATATATTGGTAGAGAATATTCTCAATAACAGGATAGCGCCAATTGTTTTGTTGAATGATTTAGTATGTTCACGTAATAATCATAAGTACAGCATTAAGACTAACACCAATGCTTCTAAATGTAATTATTTTCAAAATACTTTGTTACAGGTGATATGGTAGTGGCAGCTATCAAAACACTAAAGGTAAAATGTCAGCGGGATGAAATTAATTGGCTCCATACATCTCCAAAGTATGCAGTCTTATAATTAGTATCAGTACATCTCCTGACAAATGGAAAGGCAGGCAATGGTATGTTGATAAACGGGGCTAAAAGTCAGGTTGTGAGTTTTACAAATAGGAAAAGTCCTCTCAGTTTTAATTACTGCGTTGATGGGGTGAAAGTTCCTTTTGGGAATCATTGTAAGTATCTAGGTGTTAATATAAGGAAAGATCTTCACTGGGGTAATCACATAAATGGGATTGTAAATAAAGGGTACCGATCTCTGCACATGGTTATGAGGGTGTTTAGGGGTTGTAGTAAGGATGTAAAGGAGAGTGCATATAAGTCTCTGGTAAGACCCCAACTAGAGTATGGTTCCAGTGTATGGGACCCTCACCAGGATTACCTGATTCAAGAACTTGAAAAAATCCAAAGAAAAGCAGCTCGATTTGTTCTGGGTGATTTCCGACAAAAGAGTAGCGTTACAAAAATGTTGCAATGTTTGGGTTGGGAAGAATTGAGAGAAAGAAGAAGAGCTGCTCGACTAAGTGGTATGTTCCGAGCTGTCAGTGGAGAGATGGCGTGGAATGACATTAGTAGACGAATAGGTTTGAATGGCGTCTATAAAAGTAGGAAAGATCACAATATGAAGATAAAGTTGGAATTCAAGAGGACAAACTGGGGCAAATATTCATTTATAGGAAGGGGAGTTAGGGATTGGAATAACTTACCAAGGGAGATGTTCAATAAATTTCCAATTTCTTTGAAATCATTTCGGAAAAGGCTAGGAAAGCAACAGATAGGGAATCTGCCACCTGGGCGACTGCCCTAAATGCAGATCAGTATTGATTGATTGATTGATCATAGGAAAGTAACGCCAATATTAAAGTTGAAAACACAACTTAAATTCTTCTTCTTACTTCCGAATTTGGCCAACTGTGGACCGCGTGAAACTTAATGCTTTCTGGCCAGTCTTCTTCTTTTCTCTTCCCAGAACTTCTTCATTCGTTCACTCCTTATTTTTCTCTGCTCCTCAGATATTACAAATTTGGGCCTGTTCTTCCGCTGCTCTTCATGGAATTTGTGGTCATCTACTCGAGTTTGAACTTCTTTCTGTTGAGGATCAATTCTGGTGTAATTTTAATTTCTTCCGCGTCCTTGTTAACCTCCTCCACCCATTTCGTTGTCCTCCTCAATCCAATTATATATTTAAACATTCTTTTATTCAGGCGGTTGTCATCCATTCTGACGAGATGGCCGTAAAATTTCAGTTTCATCACCAGCAAAGATATTTGAAAGCATAACATGCTGTTATATTTTTCAGCTTGTCAGGTCTATCACCTCCTCAAATCAGCTTGGCTTAATGACAAATGGGTCTAATTAATAATAATGTTATTTGCTTTACGTCCCACTAACTACTTTTTAAGGTCTTCGGAGACGCCGAGGTGCCGGAATTTAGTCCCGCAGGAGTTCTTTTACGTGTCAGTAAATCTACCGACACGGGGCTGTCGTATTTGAGCACCTTCAAATACCACCGCACTGAGCCAGGATCTAACCTGACAAGATGGGGTTAGAAGGCCAGTGCTTTAACCGTCTGAGCCACTCAGCTCGGCGAACAACAAATGGGTCTAATGTAAACAATCTGATCAATTTGTATCCAGGGAACTTGATAAAACTGGCACGTTGATGTTATAAACATTGATTTTTAAAAAAGCATTTGATAAAGTTGATAATGATGTTTTTAACAATCAACTTATATTGTTTATCACTACTCAAACAACTGGTTTCTCGTCTCAAGAACATAACTTAAACCGTAAAGACAAAATACACTTTTCTCATAAGTTCACCCCTAATTCCGGAGTTCTGCAGTGATTCAATTTTGGATGTTATTAGTTCAATTACTTTTGAACGACCACTCCGGAAAGGTATAATATTCGGAAATGTTATTTGTTGATAACGCAAAGTTATTTATATCAATTTGAAGTAATTACGGCGGTATAAAACTTCTAAAGGATTTGAACGAATTAAGTCAAATAACTTATCCTTCAATATCTAAAATAAAGCAAAACAGTTTCACTCTATGAAATCGAGGGAATCCTCGATGCGAAGTGCGAGAAGTACAGGATGTAGGAGTTATATTCATTTACGGCCTAAATTTTAAAATTCATGAGATATCGTGGGCACACGTTGCAAGTGCATGAGATTTGTTATCAGAAATGTCTTCATTTTTTCTTACAGGACCTTCATGATATTATTGTCTTTTTTGCTAGTAGTTTAACATCGCACTGACACATGGAAGGTTTTCGATGACACGACGATGGGAAAGGATTGGAATAGTACAGCCCCGACATTTTTCTAGTGTAAATATGGGAAAGCACGAAAAACCATCTTCAGATTTGCTGGCAGCGGAATTCGAACTCACCATTTTCAGAATGAAAATTCACAACTTCGCTGCCCGAACTGCGCTGCCAGCTTGTTAGGTTGATGATGCTGTATAATGAGTTCGTTAAATTAAGACTAGAATGGTATGCATCAATTATATGGAACGCATGCACCCTTACGTATTTTGATCTATTTGAGAATGTTCGAAGAACATTTCTTAGATAGATTATTTAAAAAGGTCTGGTTATTATTGTAGGCCTACTAAGCAAAACTATTAATGCCTGGAAACTGTCATATACGAGAAGCCTTCAACTGTACTTCCTTCATAAATTGATAATAGAATCGACGACAGTGAAATTTGAAAAAAGAATGACCGTTTACATTCCTAATGTAACATCTAGTAGATTCTGGAATATGTTCTTCATACCGAGAACGAATACAGATTCACACAATAACTCTGCAACATTTGAAATTATGACTCAATACATTACAGCACATTATTTTGATATGTTTGCTTTTAACATGTCGGAAAGCCAGTTTGCTACATCCTATGACAATATAAAAAGATTGTCTTGTAAGACAATGACGCCTTGAGATTGAATGGATTGTTTCCAAGTAATATTGATATTATTTCCCTTTCTTCTATACTTAATTTATGATATTACGAGGTGTTATTTGATTAAATCATTTTATAATATCCCTTTGGAAAAACACATGGTTTTAGAGGTTAGCATCTCTTAGCACTCTCCTAATAAGGCTCACAGGTGCGTGCACTCGTGCATTGTGAAGTAGAGTTAATTTAGTCTTTATTCAGCGAATGGTTCCATAGACAGATATTTAACATGAGAAAACTGAAAACTTACGTGTTGATTCTCTTACGGGAACCGTCAGCACACCCATTCGAAGTGCAGGGTTTCAGGTCTGAGTCCCAAGTTCGGTCCATTAGTTTAGGTACATGCAGCTCACCTCCAATTAGGTCTGTCTGAAAAGAGTTGCACCACCTCGGAATGAGGACACGAATTTACTTTACTATTAGTTCTTTCCCTGGATATAGAACGGTCTTCGCTTATCCCTCCCCTGCGAACCATGTGACCTAGCCGCGGTGGAGCAGATAGCTGAACCGTAGGTTCGAATATATCTGTCGAGAGACCAGACTAACGAATGGTTTATCGAAAACGGAGTGGCAGCATTCGAAAGTTGCAAGGGCGTCAGTCTAGATGATTTACTGATATGGCATTGCAATAATATTTAATATAGCTGATCTGTGTTGATACTGCTACACGCTGAAAGCAACGGGAAACTACAGCCGTAACTAACTCCCGAGCACATGCAACTATCTCTGTATGACTGAATGATGTACTGATGATGGCTTCCTCCCGGGTAAAATATTCCGGAGGTAAATTAGTCCCCCATTCGGATCTCCGGGTGGGGACTGCACAGGAGGGGCCAATTATCAGGAAGATGAATACTAACATTCTGCGAGTCGGAGCGTGGAATGTTAGAAGCCTGATTCGTTGGCAGGAAGAGTAGGATTTTTGGTCAGGTGGCTACAAAAGTATCAACACAGAGTCAAACATGCGAAATGCAAGAGTTGGTTTAATAATAAGAAAAATAAGGCCGTGGGTAAGCTACTACAATCAGCATAGTGAATGAATTATTGTTGTCAAGATAGACACCAAGCCAATGCACACTACACTAATACAGGTATATATGCTTATTACTTCAGCAGATGATTAAGATTTTGAAAGAATATTTATTAATATATAGGAGATTTAATACAATATGTCAAAGGTGACGAGAATCTATATTGTGATGGGAGATCTGAATGCAGATGTAGGCAGAGCAATAAAGAAGATAATGCCGTAGAGAATTCGGACTGGGACAAAGGAATTAAAGAGGAAGCTGGCTAGTTGAATTATGCACTGATCATAATTTAGTCCTTGATAATACTTGGTTCAATACCCTCAAAATTACTGACCGCCTTAGGAAAAACCAGCATGGCCAGGTTATTCCCTTAGTATGCAAGATGTGTGATACAGGAGAAGTGCCATCGTCTATACGTGGACGAGATCTGGAGACACAAGAATGTATCAACTAGACTTCATTTTGATTAGGCAGAGATTCGGAAACCAGTTTTTGGATTGCAAGACCTTCCCAGGAGCAGTTGTCCACAACTTGGTGGTTATGAAATGTCATCTGAAGTTGAAGAAATTGAAGAAAGGAAGGAATGAAAGGTGGGATCTAGGTAAGTTAAAAGAAAAGAGTGTGAGGTATTGTTTCAAGGAACATGTTGCACAAAGACTAAATGAAAAATCCGAACGGAACACAATAGATGAAGAGTGGACAGTCGTGAAGAATGAGATCAGTAGGGCTGCTGAAGAAAGATTAGGAAGAAAGGCAAGATCAAGTAAGAATCAGTAGATAACTCGGCAGATAATAGACCTGATTGATGAACAGCATACAATGAGGAGGGCAGAGAAGAATACGAGCGATTAAAAAAGGAAGTAGATAGAAAATGCAAGTCAGCTAAGAAAAAATGGCTGAAAGGGAAGTACAAGGATGTTGAAGGTTGTATGGTTTTAGCAAAGGTAGATGCTGCATACAGGAAAATCAAGAAAAATTGTAAAGAAAAGAAAACTGGGAGTATGAATGTTAAGAGCTCAGATGGAAGACCACTTCTAGGGAATGAAGGCAAGGCAGAAAGATGGCAGGAAAATATAAAACAATTGTTTCAAGGGAAAGAAGTAGATGATAAGGTTCTGAAACAAAAGGAGGCTGCTGATGCTGATGAAATGGAAGACCCAGTTTTGAGAGAGCTAACTAGGAAGAAGGCGCCTGGAATTGCTGACCGCCTTAGGAGAAACCAGCATGGCCAGATCATTCCCTTAGTATGCAAGATGAGTGATACAGGAGAAGTGCCATCCGATTTTAGACAGAATGTTGTTATACCCATTCCCAAGAAATCAGGTGCTGACAAATCAATCAATCAATCAATCAATCAATCAATCAATCAATCAATCAATCAATCAATCAATCAATCAATCAATAATGATCAGCATTTAGTGCAGTATCTCACGCTTGCAAAATTTTAACACATATTAATTACAGAAGGAAAGACAAGTTGAAGGTGAGTTGGCAGAAGATCAGTTTGGCTTCAGAAGAAATGTGGAAACACATGAAGCAATCCTGACTTTACTTCTAATCTTAGAGGATCGAATTAAGAAAGACAAGTCCACGCACATGGCATTTGCAGATCAAGAAAAGGCATTTGATAATGTTGATTGGTGCAGGCTGTTTGAGATTCTGAAGATGATTGGGATCAGATCCTTAGAAAGGAGGATTATCTACAATCTGTACAAAACTCATTCTGCAGTGATAAGAATCGAAGACGATGAGAAAGAAGCAGCAGTCCATAAAGGAGTGAGGCAAGTATGCAGTTTGTCCCCTCTCCTTTTCAGTGTTTATATATAAAAGGGCGATAAAGGAAATCCAAGAGGAATTTGGAAAAGTAATCACAATCCAAAGAGAGGAAATCAAAACTCTGACATTTGCCGATAATATTGTTATTTTTTCTCCCAGTCTGCAGAAGATCTGGAGTAATTGCTGTATGTTGTGGATAGTCCTGGAGATGGAGTAGGCCTACAGGATGAAAATAATTCCGAAACAAAAGTAATGGACTGCAGTCGAAGACATGTGATGCAGGTAATATAAGATGAGGAAATGAAGTCTTAAAGGATGTAGATAAATATTATTACTTAGGTGGTAGAATAACTAAGGATGTCAGAAGTAAGGAGGACATAAAATACAGACTAGCACAAGCTTCTTCTTCTTCTTCTTCTTCTTCTTCTTCTTCTTCTGCTTACCCTCCAGGTTCGGTTCTTCCCTCGGACTCAGCGAGGGATCCCACCTCTACCGCCGTAAGGGCTGTGTCCTGGACCGTGAGACATTGGGTCGGGGATACAACTGGGAGGATGACCAGTACCTCGCCCAAGTGGCTTCACCTGCTATGCTGAACGGGGGCCTTGTGGGTGATGGAAAGATTGGAAGGGATACTCAAGGAAGAGGGAAGGAAGCGGCCGTGGCCTTAAGTTAGGAACCATGCCGGCATTTGCCTGGAGGAGAAGTTGGAAACCACGGAAAACCACTTCCAGGATGGTTGAGGTGGGAATCGAACCCACCTCTACTCAGTTGACCTCCCGATGCTGAGTGGACCCCGTTACAGCCTTCGTACCACTTTTCAAATTTCGTGGCAAAGCCGGGAATCGAACCCGGGCCTCCGGGGGTTGCAGCTAATCACACTAACCACTACACCACAGAGGCGGATAGGCCTTTCTTAAGAAAAGAAATTTGCCGGGCTGAGTGGCTCAGACGGTTAAGGCGCTGGCCTTCTAACCCCAACTTGACAGATTCGATCCTGGCTCAGTCCGGTGGTATTTGAAGGTGCTCAAATACGACAGCCCCGTGTCGGTAGATTTGCTGGTACGTTAAAGAACTCCTGCGGGACTAAATTCCGGCACCTCGGCGTCTCCGAAGACCTTAAAAAGTAGTTAGTGGGACGTAAAGCAAATAACATTATTATTATTATTATTATTATTATTATTATTATTATTATTATTATTATTATTATTATTATTAAGAAAAGAAATTTGCTCATTTCTAACATTGATATAGGAATTAGAGAGCCATGTTTGAAAACTTTCGTCTGGGGTGTGGCATTGGACAGAAGAGAAACATGGGCGATAACTAGCTCAGAAAGAAAGAGAACTGAAGCTTTTGAAATGTGGTGTTACAGAAGAATGCTGAACGTGTGATGGGTAGATCGAATGACGAATGAAGAGATACTGAATCGAATTGGTGTCCTAAGAATGATTTGGCAAACTTTGACCAAAAGAAGAGATGAAAAATGAAATGGCGTATGGCTTTTCGTGCCGGGAGTGTCTAAGGACAAGTTCGGCTCGCCAGATGCAGGTCTTTTGATTTGACTCCCGTAGGCGACCTGCGCGTTGTAATGAGGATGAAATGATGATGAAGACGACACATACACCCAGTCCTCGTGTCAGCAAAATTAACCAATTATGGCTAAAATTCCCGACCCCGCCGGGAATCGAACCCGGGACTCCTGTGGCCAAAGGCCAGTACGCTAATCATTTAGCCAAGAAGCTGGACAAAAGAAGAGATAGAAGGATAGGGCACACCTTAAGACACCCAGGGCTTGTTCAGTTAACTTTTGAGGGGAGTGTAACCGGTGAAAACGGCAGGGGTAGACCAAGATATGAATATGACAATCAGATTAGAGTAGATATATGATGTAGTAATTACGCAGAAATGGAAAGGTTAACACAGGATAGGGTGGACTGGATTGCTGTATCAAACCAGTCCAGTTTGACTCACACAAGAACAACAGCAACAACAAAATTCGCTTATCTCTACAGCTGAGAGCGACTGAGCTGATAAAGGCTGCGAAATGGGGAGAAATTATGTAAATAATAATAATAATAATAATAATAATAATAATAATAATAATAATAATAATAATAATAATAATAATAATAATAAATCACCTTAATCTTCCGTTAGTTTTCACACAGTCCGCCTCTGTGGTGTAGTGGTTAGCGTGATTAGCTGCCACCCCCGGAGGTCCGGGTTCGATTCCCGGCTCTGCCACGAAATTTGAAAAGTGGTATGAGGGCTGGAACGGGGTCCACTCAGCCTCGGGAGGTCAACTGAGTAGAGGTGGGTTCGATTCCCACCTCAGCCATCCTGGAAGTGGTTTTCCGTGGTTTCCCACTTCTCCTCCAGGCGAATGCCGGGATGGTACCTAACATAAGGCCACGGCCGCTTCCTTCCCTCTTCCTTGTCTATCCCTTCCAATCTTCCTATCCCTCCACAAGGCCCCTGTTCAGCGTAGCAGGTAAGGCCGCCTGGGCGAGGTACTGGTCATTCTCCCCAGTTGTATCCCCGACCAAGAGTCTGAAGCTCCAGGACACTGCCCTTGAGGCGGTAGAGGTGGGACCCCTCGCTAAGTCCGAGGGAAAAACCGAACCTGGAGGGTAAACAGATGATGATGATGATGATGATGATGATGATGAATAATAAATCATCTTAATCTTCCGTCACTTTTCACACACACACACGCCGGGCTGAGTCGGTCCGGTGCTATTTGAAGGTGTTCGTGTCAGTAGATTTATTGGCACGTTAAAGAACATCTGCGCGTCTCCGAAAACAGTAAATGTAGTTAGTGGGACGTGATATCATTAACATTATTCTTACTTTTGCCACACCCTGGCGAGTCACGGGTCCGATCTATATAACTGGATGCCCTTCTTGATACCAACCCTACGGGAAGGGATTTATTCACTATTACAGTATGTGTTGCTGTGGTGGCTGGTTGTTGAACGCAACGGAGCAGTTCCTAAGACAGAGTTAATTCTTTCAGGCGAACACAGTTCACCAAAAGAATTCCTTTTACAGTACATTCTTACTATTAAGACAAGGGGTGCCAAGATTTTTGCCACCTCGACCCCTTTCCTTAAAAAATCGACTGTCTGGTCAGGATCATGACTCAGACACTGTATCTGATCCAATGAGGCAGAAAGGTAGAAACCGAGCTCGATAGCTGCAGTCGCTTAAGTGCGGCCAGTATCCAGTATTCGGGAGATAGTAGGTTCGAACCCCACTATCGGCAGTCCTGAAGATGGTTTTCCGTGGTTTCCTATTTTCACACCAGGCGAATGCTGGGGCTGTACCTTAATTAAGGCCACGGCCGCTTCCTTCCCACTCCTAGGCCTTTCCTGTCCCATCGTCGCCATAAGACCTATCTGTGTCGGTGCGACGTAAAGCAACTAGCAAAAAAAAAAAACAAAAAAAAAAAGGTAGAAGGCACAGCTGATTTTGCTTTTACAATTGCTTTACGTTGCACTGACACAGATCTATATGTTATGGCGACGATTGGATAGGAAAGGAGTGGGAAGGAAGTGACCGTGCCCCTTATTAAGGTACAGCCCCAGCATTTGCCCCGGTGTGAAAATGAGAAAACACGAAAAAAATATCTTTAAGGTTGCCGGCAGTGGGATTCGAACCCAGTATCTCCCAAATGCAAGCTCACAGCGGCGCGCCCCTAACCGCACGGCCAACTCGCCCGGTGCTCACAGCCGAATATCACTGTTCATGATGATTAGTAAAGACTGTCACGTCACCATCAGCCACCAATCGACATTGGTCACTACACAAGGACAAAGTATAAACGGGGTCAACTTTCTCCTCTTACAAAGGTCGAGTTGTCATTCAGAGTTAAGCTCTTACGCTCTATGATACAATACCCCGTCATACCTTGCACATTCACATCAGGGTTCCATTACGGACTTATGGCAAAAGTTGCTATAAAAATCAAACCCCATGACACTACAGCCCTCAAGGGACTTGGTCTATCAAGTGGCCGCTGCTCAGTCCGAAAGTACGAGGTAATGCGTGGTCAGCGTAACGAATCCTCTCGGCCGCTATTCTTGGCTTTCTAAACTGGGGCCGCTATCTCGCCGACAGATAACTCATCAATTGTTCTCATATCGGAGAATGAACCTCGAACAAGCCCTCAGATCCACGTAAAAATCCCTGCCCTGGCCAGGAATCAAATCTAGGGCCTCTGCGTAAGAGGAACGTTCGCTACCCCTAGACTGCGTGGAAAAATTGATATGATATTAAATATTGTGTCTTATTTGCCATTTAAGTCCCGCGTCCCGTCAATATTTAACAATCTCGTCACTTCTTATAGATTTAAGGGGAACGTGGTGACATCAGAATCGTATACTCGATTTGTGTGATTAATTTTTTCTTCTCAACCCTATTATTATTATTATTATTATTATTATTATTATTATTATTATTATTATTATTATTATTATTATTATTATTATTATTAAGCGTATGGCTCGCATCAATTTAAAATACCACAACAGGCAGGTGCTGGTGAATTTTTTTCCTTTTAAAATTAAAGGATCAACCAGGCTATTATTCTTTGAAGAAATGAACAGAGCTCTTGCTATTGTGACTTGACGCTCCGGCGCTCTCACGAAATCTACCTGTAGAATCAAGTTGATACTGACCTTGACCTTAAAAGTTTGACTACTTTACTGGAGGAATGAATCATTTCTCAATTTCACTATGGAATTATTTAAAGACGTATACACTTGTAGAAAAGATATCCTCATTAAACTGTTCATTAAGAAATTTACCATTAATAGCTTCCTTTATTTTACACAGAAATCGACTGTAAACTCAATGTGAATATCATTCTTCTTTACCAAGTACCTTAACTAGCAAAGAGCAAAGTCATCTCCGTACAGGCCATGAAGGCCCTTGGAGGGGTGGAAGGTAAAGGCTTCCACTATCCGTAAACTCGGCACTTGATGGGGTAGAGTGGTTAGCTCTACGCCCGAAGTACCTTAACTAGATAGTAGAAATCATTATATTTCCCTAATAGCTTAAATTGCAGTATTTGTCTAAAACTGTGTCTGTGGGTAATACGTTAAGAAACCACGAGAAAACCAATAAATCTTTCGTCCCTTTTCCACATTCTCAAATGCGCAATGTAAATAATTTTCGTAGAGAACTTATTTACATATTACTAGATTATACTATAAAACACCAATGTGTATCTCACCAAACCGAAAATTAAAAAAACAAACCCCACGGCACTTCACGCTCTTGAAAAGGCCTTGGCCTCCCCAGCGACCGCTGCTCAGCCCGAAGGCCTGCAGATTACGAGGGGTCGTGTGGTCAGCATCTCGGCCGTTACTCTGGGCTTTCGAGACCGGGGCCGCCATCTCACCGTCAGATAGCTCCTCAATTCTAATCACGTAGGCTGAGTGGACTTCGAACCAGCCCTCAGGTCGAGAGAAAAATCCCTGACCTGGCCGGGAATCGAAGCCGGTGCCTCCTGGCGAGAGGCAGGCACGCTACCCCTACACCACGCGAAACTCAAATTCCGGAAGTACAAGGAGTCAGGAGATGTGGTTTGGACCAAAATCTAAATAGTCTTGATAGTGCAGGAAATATTCTTGAAAATTCAGTACATTTTATTTTGGGTGCAAATCGTGCTTCGTGTGCGTGATGGGCACGAAAGCTAGCAACACGACACGATGGTATGTAGGCTGATGGTTTCGGCTCTATAGCTCTGCATTCGGGCCGTGGTGGGCTGGTCCCACCATCGGCTGTCCTGAGAATGATTGTCCGTGGTTTTCTGTTCTCCTCACTAAGGCGAATGCCGGGACACGGTCGCTCACCTCTTGCCCTTCTCCGCACAGCAACACATCTCCTGGCCTGAGAGAGGGAAGCCCACCATACCCCACCAGGGCACGGAATGACAACGTTTAGTAGATAGGTGGTAGGAAGGTAGGTGTAGCTCGAGATGGAGGTGGATATGAGGCTACAATTTGGGATGAGCATGCGGTTAGCTGCTATGCATAGTGAAATTGGCCTATGTGTGAGCGAAGTGTATCGTGACATTCACCACTTCGATGCATGCGAGGACACGAGTTTATTTTACTAGTAGAAGTTTTAAAATGTTCTTGCCCACTCTTCACTCAATTTGTTATTAAAAATGCTGGGTAGTCTTAAGCCTTCATACAACCGAACTTGCAAATTCATTTATCTATACATCCATGTTTACAAAATCTGTCTGGCCTCTGTGCACTCTCGCCATAGATCCTTAAGTCTTTGGCTTCTTCTTTCTCGCTTTTCTGCCGAGATGTTTCTTGGCTTGGCTAGTGGCTTTTTCGGGTGCATCCCCCACTTCCACAGCTTTTGTCCTAAATGTTGTTCTGTCCTGTTTCTCTTTATCCTTAACACCCACTTCTGCTAGGTCCTTGTTCACCTGCCTAAGCCACCAGGCTGTGTTTTACATTTTTCTTGTAGAAGAAATATTACGTTGGCCAAAGTCTCTTGATTCATCCTTTCAATGTGTCCATAAAAGGTCTGACTCCTTTCCTCATCGTTTTAGTAATTTTTTGATGATTTTTATAGAGTTCCTGGTTCGATCTCAACCGGAAAGTACGTTGGTCATTTTGCGGCTTTCTTGGACGCAAGGTTCTTCGAAGGAATCTTCTTTCTCTATTGTTAAGGACTGAGTCGGCCACTCTTGACAGTGTTTCTTCTCCATAAAGGCACTCCGTCCTGACCAATGTCCAATAAGGTTTACAATTTGGCTTCAGTGGAGATGGACTTGTCTTATGGCATAGTCTGAAGGACATCTCCATTCTCTTCGCCCTCTCTTTTAATGCCTCCTTTTTATTTTCATTGGGAGTGAGAATTTCTCCCATGTATTTAAATTTATGAATTCGATAGATGTCCCCGAATTGAGTTACAATTCTGTCCGTGTCATCTGCTTTGTCTGGCTCTATGAACGTTTTTTCCTTTCAATTAAATTCTTAGTCATGTTTTGACCGCAACATTTTGTAGTTCTTCCACTTGCTTCTTGGCTGTGTGAGGATTGTCTGTTATCAGAACGTCCTGCGAAGGCTAGACAGTCCAACATGTGGACATTTTTCCCACAACCTATCTTTACGCCATTCTGAGTTACATTTTCAGTCATTCTCGATATCGATTCTTTGATGAAATTTTCTAGGATACAATTAAAGTGGAATGGAGAAAAGCTATCTCCTTGCCTTGGGCCTGTTTTCCTCTCAAATGGTTTAGAGAGTTCGCCCATAAATTTAACTTAGCAAACTGCGTCTGTGAGGGTTTTCCTAGATATAACCAATGATTTTTCATCAGCTCCAAAGTCCTGGAGAACGTTCATGAGCACTCCACGGTCTACGGAATCATTTGGCTTCTTGAAATCTACAAAGGTTAAGATTGTCCACTTCAGGTTGATCTTATTTTGATTAATTATGACACAGGCTATATTTTTTCTGCACACGAGTCCGACTCATTGGCTGAATGGTCAGCGTTTGAGGCCTTCGGTTCAGAGGGTTCCGGGTCGGGGATTTTAATCGCCTTTGATTAATTCTTCTGGCCCGGGGACTGGGAGTTTTTGTTTGTCCCAACACTTTCCTCTCCATAGTGATTACCTCCCTCCACATTGGGTTGGCGTCAGAAAGGGCATCCGGCCGTAAAACAGGGACAAATTCACATGCGCGACACAGATCGCACCCGTGACCCCACAGGTGTGGGAAAAGCGGTAGAAAAGAAGAAGAGGAAGATTTGCTCTGCACACGAACACAATTTCCTGAACCCTACCTGATATTTACCTATTTATTTGTCTGTATGAATTTCAAGTTTAAATTGCAAGGCTTCTGATAGGATATTGTATGCTGTAGGATGACGACTTCAACTTGGTCTCCTTTTGTGTGCAAAGAGTGAATGAGTGAATTATTTCAATCACTTGGGATTTCTTATGTCTCCCAAATATAAACAAAATAATAGTTCCTCTAATTTATTCACTACATTTTTACTAGCACATTTGAATAGCTCTGCAATAATTGAGTCATTCCTCGGAGTTTTGTTGACTTTTTAGTTCTTTAGCGATTAATGTTTTCTTTAGTCCGTGGAAGCGAATTCCTTAATTTAAAGAAGGGTTCGCCAAAGAATAATCCCTCTTTAAGAGGTTCACATTGCATAAGGTTTTCTAAAATTAATTCAAATACATAAAATGCACGTTCAATATCATTTTATCACGGCAAACATTAATAACAGTTCTTTAAACATAAACTTTCATAAAAATTGTAAAATATACTTTTTTAATACTACGGCTTAATGAAAATGATTATAGAATCGGTCAATGTTAATTTTTTAAGTTGTTAAAATAGAGCTACAAACAAAACATCGAGCTTCATTTCCGAAAGGAATCACAGGGAATTCCTCTTCCCATTCTACATAACCTATTTCGATGTTCTTTTCGAACTTTTACGTATTTCCTTGCACTTGGTTGCATGAAAAAATTGTGCTTTTCACACAATTGTCATATATAAAAAGCTATTTACTTGCCCCTGTTCCCAAGTCTACACGCAAGCAGGCTATAATAGTTCTCAACGCTAGGAACACGGAGCGCTCTGAGAGCGCTGATCACTGGCGTAGATGGTCGTCGTAATTACATTTTGGTCACCATACTACCGAATACTTAATTGCTGTGTGCGCTTATTCATCCAAGGTGGACATCGCCTGCCATAATTAGAATAAGATATAGTGTATTGAACGTACGCTTAATAATGGCGCATGGCTTTTAGTTCCGGGAGTGTCCGAGGACATGTTCGGCTCGCCAGGTGCAGGTCTTTTGATTTGATGCCCATAGGTGGCCTGCGTTTCGTGGTGGTGATGATGATGATGATGATGATGATGAGGAAGACGACACATACGCTCAGCCCCCATGGCAGCGGAATTAACCAATGATGGTTAGAATTCACGACCCTGCCGGAAGTCGAACCCCGGACCCCCGCGATCAAAGGCCAGCACGCTAACCATTTAGCCATGGAGCCGGACAACGAATGTTCATTTAATATGAGAAACATTATGCTTACAGGTCTATAACATCGTTTTAATTACTAAACTTACCGGGCGAGTTGGCCGTGTGCGTAGAGGCGCGCGGCTGTGAGCTTGCATCCGGGAGATAGTAGGTTCGAATCCCACCATCGGCAGCCCTGAAAATGGTTTTCCGTGGTTTCCCATTTTCACACCAGGCAAATGCTGGGGCTGTACCTTAATTAAGGCCACGGCCGCTTCCTTCCAACTCCTAGACCTTTCCTATCCCATCGTCGCCATAAGACCTATCTGTGACGGTGCGACGTAAAGCCCATAGCAAAAAAAATTACTAAACTGAGGGATTATTTTCTCCAGTTCGCTCCCTTAACGGGTGGAATTGTGCCATAGCGCACTACCCTGGTCTAAAAGTACTGTTCTAGGATTCAGGAAACATCCCCAATTTCTGAAAAGATTCTTAAGCCCGTCCAGACCCCAGAAAACGTCACGGCTTGCGTTTGGTAGAGAATGAGTTCGCCAAATCGCGTCTGTTGTGTCACTAGCTAGTCCATGTGAATTTGGAAGGTATTACCAAAATACGACTATTTTTGGAAGGATGTGGCGGTCAAAATAAAAATACACATCCTATGTGGTTTCCAATCGTCGGCCATTCCTTCATTCCCCTAACAGAGTCTTCGAGAGGATGGAGAGGAAGAAAATTAGCGTGGTTGAAAACCCGACGGTCTATATCAACATACTGAAAACAATTTCCAGTGTTAAATAACTTTCAGCAAGACGATGGCTTCGCCTATGGAAGAAGGAAGTGCATTTCTACGTGTTGAAGCAGTGATCGACATGGAGTAGTAACCCAATAAGACGGAGATGTGAGCTGCTGCCGTGTATCCAGAGAGTCGTCCAAATTAAGATAAGACGCATGTGTTAATTATGGAATGTTATATGGGTTATGTTAAAATACTAGTGCAGTTTAGAATAGGGATTTTATTTAACGTAAAGTAAGCCTGATGGCATGTGTTTATTTCACTTTGATATTGCTGTATATACGGATAAGAGAGAAATGCATGTTCTCTACATTTTGATTTTGATTTATGACTAGATAGTTGGAATAATGAAGGATTTGTTAGGATTATTTTGTTGTTCATTTTTGCATGAAAATTTAGTTTAGATTATTCCAATTTTTCCTTGTACATTAGTGCTAGGAGGATTAGATTGACAAGTTCATCCAAGTTCAAAGTTAAATACTTGCTACGTTATTTTATTTTGGTCATTTTGAGAGACAGTAATAGTTAATTGCATGACGCATGGTATTTCAGAAGCTGTACGTAAGGAGCTGCATAACATCGTTGAAAGAATAGGATCTTCGAATTTAGGTTGGAATCTGTTTTTGCCCAATGATTTGCACAGGAAACGAACCGGGTCTCATAATGTAAAAGGCTGATGTGATTTGCGAGAGATATGAGAAGTTATGATGCATGCGGAGTTATAAAGTGATTATGCAGGCCGATTGCATGCCTGACATGTGAAAGAATAATGTGCAGTGGATATGTACATGCTATTGTCTTCTGAGAGAATATTATTATCAAAATTGACGGAATTGATCCCAGACCAATGAGTCTGATGTGTGTTAAATTGTCAAAGCATGCTAGGAAGGAATACGATTATACGTGAGTTTACGTGTAGCCGACGAAAGATAATGTCTCGTTGCAAGCTGATATATTGGCCGTGTTGCGCGAATGAGATGGTATTACAATCTTGGGAGACAGAATCCAAGCCTTAGTACATTGTTGAGTTCAACATTTCCTTTCAGCTCACATCCCACCAGGAAATACAAGACGGATGATTGCGCTGTTGAGTGCGCAAATGCAGCAGAAGGAGACAATGTTGCCCATTGCTTTCTACATTATATTGATGGATAATTAAATGTTTTACCCTTACAGGATGATGTTCTATGACGTTTCATGTTGTTTGAATATCTTGTCTCGTTGTTTAATGGGGAAAAGCCCGACTGCTGAGTTATATTGATGGTCAATCTAGTTCTCACTAGATCCTTTGTGGTGAACCGCGATTCACGTAGAATCTGTGTAGTATGTAAGATTTTTCTCTTTATCCGATATAAATAGATGTGATATTTTGCTTATTTTGGTATGTTGTAGATATAGCATAGGGAAATGCCACTAGTATTTTTTATAATTCATATCATGTCCCATTGCGTCTTAGTTTTCTTTTCATCGTAACTTTCTTTATATTGTAATTTTTCCTTTTAACATTTAAATTTGTGACGGCTCTCAATCTAAATTAAATTCGTAACCCGTATCGTTGTGATGATTTCAAGGGTGACTATATTCGAAATAACTACGTATCAGTGTATGCGTGCATATGTTACCATTTATCATGAACAATGGATAATCAGAAGAAGTTTATTTCTGAAAGTATACAAGTATTCAATGTTGTGCTTGATACTTTATTTCACCTTTGTTTCTTTGTTTCTTTGTTGTTAATGCCCAGTTATTTCTTTTATTTTGAGATTTTTGTAATGATATTTATTATTTGATTTATTTGATTTTCGAGTAGTATGATTCGGGGTACTTATGAATAAACTCATCCTACCCCATATTATTGTTTCTCATTCGAGTTATACCTCCATTTTCCTGTCATTTACTTAAAGTTAAGTGTAGAACTTCGACTTTTAGCCTGACCCAATTGACGACCAACCCACTCTCTGCCCAACCCTGAGTTAGTCGGATGTTCATACAGGAATGGAGGCATCGCCCTAGAGGGTATTTACCCCTGGGTACGGTACAGTACCTTAATTAAGACCACCACCCTTTCGTATCCCACCGTCGCTATAAGACCTATCTGTATCGGCGCGACGTAAAGCAAATTTGAAAAATCCATTATGGCGTTCCCAAGATGGCCCAACTCCATTTTTGAGTTGCGAAACGAGCTAAATGTAATTTTTAAATACAAATATTGAGCTAACCTTTGATCACAGGTTTATATTGTAAACAAGTTAAACCGTATAAGTGTTTGCTATATTTTAAAACAAGAATTACGATTTTAGTTTAGCTGAGAGAGTAGAAATTAGTTTTCCCTCAATCCCCAACATTCTGTTTAAAATGGAGTTGGCCCGCTTTACTCATCTAAAGAAATTAATTATAAACTATGGTGTAATATAATCCTATTAACTTTTTTATATTCGACTTTTAATATATTTGTTAGAGTCGATTGCTGTGTCCGTCACTGTTCAATACTATCATCGCAACCCAGGTACAAAGCGAAACTTGTTTTTCCACCCCTTTCTCCTGTGACCATAATTTGCCGCTGTCTGGTGATGGACGAGGGAACTGCAGCACAGCCAGTGCAAAACGTAGCGTGTAGACTAAAAACCCTTCCATCTGCTAATCTCCGATCTGACTGAGTAGAAGTTGTAGCAGTAGTATGGACGCATTAGAGATGTGTTCTAAGCAGTGTAGTGAACATCTAGGACGACACGGCGTGCTATGTCAACTGTGAACGGGTGCGCATATCACATTTTGTCAAGAAGGACGGTCAACAAGGGAAGTTGCTCGACTTGTGAGCCGTAATCAAAGTTATGTGGTTCGAACATGGAAGCGCTACAGGGAGACAGGAACTGTTGAAGACTTGCCTTGGACAGGTCATTCAAAGGCCAGACATCATGGGGTGCGGTACGGCTCTGATGTCTTTGGGTGGAATTACATGGGGCCACCTTACGCAACTCCTAGTCATGCAATGTCATCAACCACATCCTCCGATCTATAGTGACACCGTATGCCTGCATTTTCGAGGAGAATTTGTCTTAATGGACGATAATGCCTGCATCCATCGTGCGGTTCTCGTTAATGACTTTCTTCAAGATCACGATATCGCTCGAAGAGAGTGTCAGCCGTGAATCCAGGACATGGACCCTATCGAACATGCCTGGGATAGATTGAAGAAGGCTGTTTATGGTCGAGACGGTCTACTGACCACTCTGCGAGACCTACGCCGAATCACCATTGAGGAGATGGGCAATTTGGACCAACATTACCTTGATGAACTAGTAGGCAGTATACCAAGGCGAATTCAGGCACGCATTAATGCAAGAGGACATATTACCCGGTATTACACTGATATAATATGCTGTATTCAGTTATTCTAATTGAGAAAGCAAAGCTGTATTGTTGTAGAGGCTCTCATTTCTTGGGCAATAAATAACGCCGATACGGTACCTCTGTATAAAAAATAAAAACCTACAACCTGTTTTTCAGTCATTGACTGGATCAGGGATTGAGTGAATGAGGCCCCCATCTTGCGGCGAAGATAGGAATTGTGCCGACTGCCGAGGCCTGTCGCACTCCTCTGGGGCAATGATTAATGACTGACAGATGAAACGAAATGATAATGGAGAGTGTTGCTGGAATGAAGGATGACAGGGAAAACCGGAGTACCCGGAGAAAATCCTGTCCCGCCTCCGCTTTGTCCAGCACAAATCTCACACGGAGTGACCGGGATTTGAACCACGGGACCCAGCGGTGGGAGACCGACGCGCTGCCGCCTGGGCCACGGAGGCTTCTTACCTCTGTATTTATATCTATTTTTTCAAAGTGAAAATTCAGGAAAGTTTTGGTCTGCGGTGATATAACAGATTTCTTATGTGTGTAGCTTCAATGTGTAACTTTAAGCACTGACTGAAGCAGCAATTTTACTCACGGATGAGAGGAAATCTGATCGTTCAAACAAGATAAAATAGCAATCATTACTTCAATTTAAAGGACAATTGGAACTGACTGAAATATTGTTTTGTGTTAATGAAGTTTCGGCCCAGTGCATGCCACTGCGGGAAAAGCGGCTATACTCCTATATGACTATGGAGTTGTGTACATTTCAATTACCTATAGCTAGATTCTTGATTGATATTTTTAAATGGGGCATGTTCAGTAAGTAGCCACGGCGATGGAGACAGTTCAGTACGACTGAGGTAATGCAAAGTGAGGAAAGTGTCTGCTTACATACTTCTACTTCACATGTATGTTCTAATGTCTGTCTGCCTCGCTTGTGAGCTCATTAACCTGTTCTGAACTTGGGAAGGTTTGGCTCGTAGAAAAGAGGTTTAAGAACTCGGAAAGATCTCAAGCACTGCCCTAATACACGTAAAATAAAATAGTCTTAATTTCAAAACCTTCGTAGATGACCAGTTACATTCATTCCAGTTGGCTGCATGGTACGGGCCGTGTAGATCTCAGCTTCCACTCAGAAGATGGTGGATTCAAACCTTGCCATGGACATCCCTGGTTATGATTTTTCGTGGATTTTCCAATTTTATACCAGCTATAATTAAGGTTACGCCTGCGTTCTTCCATGTCTTGGCCATTTTCCTCTCGTATCTTCACCGAAAACATATCTGTGTAAAACGCTAAACCTTCAGCAGTCCCTTTACATTCATCCAATGAAAATGAAAATGAAAACCTACAACCTGTTTTCCAGTCATTGACCGGGTAAGGGATGTAATGAATGAAACATATATAGGCTGTTAGTACGATGGGGTCGCCACTCCCAAAGTGATTTATTAATGAATGATGGATGCTATGAAATGAGAATGGAGAGTGTTGCTGGAATGAAAGATGACACGGTAAACCGGAGTACCCGGAGAAAAACCTGTCCCGCCTCCGCTTTGTCCAGCGCAAATCTCACATGGAGGGACCGGGATTTGAAACATTCATCCAATATAATACTCAAATGCAGCACAAGCTTGAAGTCTGACGTTCATAGTCCTGACAGTTGATACCCTCAGTTTGTTCTGCCAATTTTTCCCCATGAAAATACATTCAACTCCCAGGGCTTTTATCCCAAAGTTACAGTTACAGACTTCGACAGACACACATCAAAGTGTCTAATAACGCTCACAAGTACGTGGGAATTGATGACTTCAATAATTTCCGTAGCATAATATAAAACAACTACCTTATCTTTGAGAGTAATCCATTGAAGATTGTGGGAGAAACGATCACTAACCGTATTAAGTAATACATCAGTCAAAAATGAAAGAAACTTATCTTCTAGGATTTAAAGAATTGGGATAAGACTATTGAGAATCAGCAGCACTGACATTCCTTCCGTCCATCTGTGAGGAATTAAATCGAGGATGGAGCTGATGATTCAATTTCCATTTCCCATTTTGCAGCGAATTTAACACATGTTTGCGGGATGCTTTATGGTGTCGAAGGGTAGACACTACACCGACTGCAGGCTTTCGAAATCTTCAAAATCCCATGGGCAGATCATCAATCAATCAATCAATCAATCAATCAATCAATCAATCAATCAATCAATCAATCAATCAATCAATCAATCAATCAATCAATCAATCAATACTGATCTGCATTTAGGGCAGTCGCCCAGGTGGCAGATTCCCTATTTGTTGTTTTCCTAGCCTTTTCCTAAATGATTTCAAAGAAATTGGAAATTTATTGAACATCTCTCTTGGTAAGTTATTCCAGTCCCTAACTCCCCTTCCTATAAATGAATATTTGCCCCAGTTTGTCCTCTTGAATTCCAACTTTATCTTCATATTGTGATCTTTCCTACTTTTATAAACGCCATTCAAACTTATTCGTCTACTAATGTCATTCCACGCCATCTCTCCGCTGACACCCCGGAACATACCACTTAGTCGAGCAGCTCTTCTTCTTTCTCTCAGTTCTTCCCAACCCAAACATTGCAACATTTTTGTAACGCTACTCCTTTGTCGGAAATCGCCCAGAACAAATCGAGCTGCTTTTCTTTGGATTTTTTCCAGTTCTTGAATCAGGTAATCCTGGTGAGGGTCCCATACACTGGAACCATACTCTAGTTGGGGTCTTACCAGAGACTTATATGCCCTCTCCTTTACATCCTTACTACAACCCCTGAACACCCTCATAACCATGTGCAGAGATCGGTACCCTTTATTTACAATCCCATTTATGTGATTACCCCAATGAAGATCTTTCCTTATATTAACACCTAGATACTTACAATGATCCCCAAAAGGAACTTTCACCCCATCAACGCAGTAATTAAAACTGAGAGGACTTTTCCTACTTGTAAAACTCACAACCTGACTTTTAACCCCGTTTATCAACGTACCATTGCCTGCTGTCCATCTCACAACATTTTCGAGGTCACGTTGCAGTTGCTCACAATCTTGTAACTTATGCAACACTCTATAGAGAATAACATCATCCGCAAAAAGCCTTACCTCCGATTCCACTCCTTTACTCATATCATTTATATATATAAGAAAACATAAAGGTCCGATAATACTGCCTTGAGGAATTCCCCTCTTAAATATTACAGGGTCAGATAAAGCTTCACCTACTCTAATTCTCTGAGATCTATTTTCTAGAAATACAGCAACCCATTCAGTCACTCTTTTGTCTAGTCCAATTGCACTCATTTTTGCCAGTAGTCTCCCACGATCCACCCTATCAAATGCTTTAGACATGTCAATCGCGATACAGTCCATTTGGCCTCCAGAATCCAAGATATCTGCTATATCTTGCTGGAATCCTACAAGTTGAGCTTCAGTGGAATAACCTTTCCTAAAACCGAATTGCCTTCTATCGAACCAGTTATTAATTTCACAAACATGTCTAATATAATCAGAAAGAATGCCTTCCCAAAGCTTTCATACAATGCATGTCAAACTTACTGGCCTGTAATTTTCAGCTTTATGTCTATCACCCTTTCCTTTATACACAGGGGCTACAATAGCAACTCTCCATTCATCTGGTATAGCTCCTCCGACCAAACAATAATCAAATAAGTACTTCAGATATGGTACTATATCCCAACCCATTGTCTTTAGTATATCCCCAGAAATATGATCAATTCCAGTCGCTTTTCTAGTTTTTAACTTTTGTATCTTATTGTAAATGTCATTGTTATCATATGTAAATTGTATTACTTCTTTGGCCTTAGTGTTCTCCTCTATCTCGACATTATCCTTGTAACCAATAATCGTTACATACTGCTGACTGAATACTTCTGCTTTTTGAAGATCCACACTTACACACTCCCCTTGTTCATTAATTATTCCTGGAATGTCCTTCTTGGAACCTGCTTCTGCCTTAAAATACCTATACATACCCTTCCATTTTTCACTAAAATTCGTATGACTGCCAATTATGCTTGCCATCATATTATCCTTAGCTGCCTTCTTTGCTAGATTCAATTTTCTAGTAAGTTCCTTCAATTTCTCCTTACTTCCACAGCCATTTCTAACTCTATTTCTTTCCAGTCTGCACCTCCTTCTTAGTCTCTTTATTTCTCTATTATAATAAGGTGGGTCTTTACGATTCCTTATCACCCTTAATGGTACAAACCTGTTTTCGCATTCCTCAACAATTTCTTTAAACCCATCCCAGAGTCTGTTTACATTTATATTTACCGTTTTCCACCGATCATAGTTACTTTTTAGAAACTGCCTCATGCCTGCTTTATCAGCCATATGGTACTGCCTAACAGATCTACTTTTAAGACCTTCCTTTCTATCACATTTATTTTTAACTACCACAAAAACAGCTTCATGATCACTAATACCATCTATTACTTCAGTTTCCCTATAGAGCTCATCTGGTTTTATCAGCACCACATCCAGGATATTTTTCCCTCTGGTAGGTTCCATCACTTTCTGAATCAGCTGTCCTTCCCATATTAACTTATTTGCCGTTTGTTGGTCATGCTTCCTGTTGTTCGCATTTCCTTCCCAATTGACATCTAGCAAATTCAGATCTCCCGCTACAATCACATTTCTTTCCATGTCGTTTCCCACAAAGCTGACTATCCTATCAAATAATTCCGAATCCGCGTCAGTGCTACCCTTTCCCGATCATGTCACCAACGAGGAGGTGATCAGTCTTTATTTACAAGCTCGTTAATGTGACTACTCCAGTGAGGATATTTCTTTACATTAACACCTTGGTGTTTACAAGTACTTTCACCCCACCAACAGTAATTAATACAGACTAGAGTTTTCCCCTTGTTCAAACTTACAACCTGACTCTTCACCCCGTTTACCATCGTACCATTGTCTGCTGTCAATCTCACAACAATGTCGAGGTCTTTTTGCAGCCAGTCAGAATCCTGTAACTTGTTTATTGCTCTATAGTCTATATGGGTGCAATATATCTGTGATTCCACTTCTTTATCCAATATGTAATTAGTTAGTTCGTTCGTTCGTTCGTAATCTGTTTACCCTCAAGGTAGTTAGAGTAAAAGGTAGGGATCACGCGCAGGTCTCCCCACCACGCTTGGCCGTCGATGACGTCAAGGTGAACCCTCAGCGCCTTGTCTTCTGTATGAGGTAGGCTAATACACAGCTGTAAGTTATTCTGTTTTAGCCACAAGTTAGAGATAAGAAAACTTCATAGATATTTTAACATCAACTAAGAAAATGCATTCCACTTCACTATTACAGTAGAGTAATAAGGAGATCAAATACAGTGTGAATCCAGCAGCGTTTCTGAAGTATTTCGATCTGTATAAAAGGTTGTAACAATGCTAAGACTGTGATCGCAGTGGAATGGCCATTCCATATGTTCATGTTCTCAACACCTAACAATAACAAGGGGCTCTAATTGTTACAGACTCGAACATTAAAGCTTAATGACTGCAAGAAATATGTCGGTTGTTACAAGCAGTATTGGAAAACTATATACACTGTCAACAACACAAACAGCAAATGTTCGGAAACTGTCGACAACACAAACAGTACAGTAAATGTTCTCCAAGTGCCAGGAAATGACAAATTCCACGTTAACATTAGATAGGCCATATTAATGAGCCTGTATATTAATATTCTTAGCACTGGTTTCATATACAACATAATAAATTGCCTTTCATAAAAAAACAGGTATGTTATACACAAAAAATAATGCTGATATTAAAAAAAATATATCAAACACACTTATCCATAGCATCAGTGGAATTTCTTTGTTTTTCTTCTTTCTTTATCGGTGTTGTATTAACTGAAACCCGGTCTCTTGAATGTCTTACTTTTGTTTAAAGCGTCCATTCGAAAAAAAAGAACGGCTTCTCACGAAGCAACTTGCAAGCTCATAAATTTCGGGGAATTTCTTTCTCAGGATATCCGTAAGATTTGTGATGATGTTAGAACCCTCTTTCAGTTCTTTCCCGTGGTAAAATTTAAACTACCGAGCTCGATAGCTGTAGTCGCTTAAGTGCGGCCAGTATCCAGTATTCGGGAGATTGGGTTCGAACCCCACTGTCGGCAGCCCTGAAGATGGTTTTCCGTGGTTTTCTATTTTCACACCAAGAAAATGCTGGGGCTGTACCTTAATTAAGGCCACGGACGCTTCCTTCCCACTCCTAGCCCTTTCATGTCCCATCGTCGCCGTAAGACCTATCCGTGTCGGTGCGACGTAAAGCAACTTGAAAAAAAAATTGGGACCCTTTTTGAAATTTAATTTCCACCCCTTGTAGTTTGACCTGTTTTCTCTCCGTAATTACTTTCTTTATCGAGGTTCTTCTTCTTCTTTATCCTAAAAGCTATGTAGCCAGTGAAGTCTTCAAGCAGCTCCTTGGTTTCACAACTGTCCTCGAGCTGTTTTACTAGATCTTCAAGGGCTTGCTCATCCTCCGATAAAAAAATAGGATGTTGTGGGCTCAACGCTGGCCTTAGACTGGCACACGATATCCGAGTTTTGATCGAGTTCAGCAGTACATATTTGGGCGTAATATTTCATAATCTTCCGGAGAACAGTTGGAATTTCTTATCGCCTCGGAAGCATTGAGGCTAGAAGCAATGATTTCACCTTTCGCGTCACAGTTGTCGGAAGAGGATCGACATAAAGCCTTCCGAACCCTCGAAGCTGTGAAAGATAGCTTTCGATAATGTCTTGATTACTTCTGTCACCATTTATTTACGTCAGTGGTTTTAGGGAATACATGAAAGTGTATGTTTCGTTCCTTCGCGTGCCTGCTATGATTTGTGCAGCCTGCAATGGCATGACAAAGCATACTGAAAAGTGTACTATTACTGCTTTTTACGTTTTATCTCATAAAATAAACACACACGGTTTCTTATACACCACAGATATGTTACTATCGTGTATTATTAGCTCCTAGCTTCTGCGTGCACAGCGATTCTTATTCGAACTACCTCTACCTCATTCAGAGCAGATTCAACGCGAGGGTCCAGCGTGACGTCACAGCTCTGCTTTGCCACTGCGCACCTATCTCGTGATCCCTACCTTGTATTCTACGTACCTTGGTTTACCCTGCAGGGTCGGTTTTCCCTCGGACTCAGCGAGGGATCCCACCTATACAGCATCAAGGGCAGTATCCTGGAGCTTCAGACACTGGATCGAGGGATACAACCGGGAAGGATGGCCAGTACCTCGCCCAGACGGCCTCATCTGCTATGCTGAACAGGGGCCTTGTGGGTGGATGGGAAGTTTGGAAGGGATAGACAAGGAAGAGGGAAGGAAGCGGTCGTGGCCTTAAGTTAGGTACCATCCCGGCATTTGCCTGGAGGAGAAGTGGGAAACCATGGAAAACCTCTTCCAGGATGGCTGAGGAGGGAATCGAACCCCCCTCTACTCAGCTGACCTCCCGAGGCTGAGTGGACCCCTTTCCAGCCCTCGTACTACTTTTCAAATTTCGTGGCAGAGCCGGGAATCGAACCCGGGCCTCTGGGGGTGGCAGCTAATCACACTAATCACTACACCACAGAGGCGGACAATTAGTTAGTTATCAACCTAATTTTGATACTTGTTAAGTGTAAGACAGGGACACCTGTCTAGGATAAATAAAGTATCTATCTGTCTATCTATCTATAAGAAGACATAAAGGTCCAATATACTGCCTTGCGGAACACCCCCGCTTATTCATCAGGGGATCAGATAATACTTCATCTACTCTAACAGCCCGCCTGGTGGCCATGATCCTTAAGGCGACGTCTATATGGTTCGACACCGTGGTTAACCAGTTGGAATCCCATTAGTCAAAAACATTGTCACCATCAGAATATCGGCCGGCAGGGTAGGAGAGGTGGTGGTATACAATTTCTAATCACTAGATTGCGTGTCAAAAGCCTGGATTCAATTCCAAACCTCTCCGCACTGTTCATATTGAGTGAGAGCAAATGACACTGTTGATGGCGATTCGTCCGTCCGATGGAGACGTAAAATCTGGCTGTCATACCTCACCTTTCCCATACCCGAACTGCCTTCTATCAGACCAATTAGTAATTTCTCAAATCCTGCCCGATGTCCTTGCCGTTTGTCTGTCTGTTAGGCCATCAGCCCAGAGGATGGCGGGATCTTCATATAGCACCACATGTGGTCGTGGGAAACTCGAATGGTAGCGCCAAAATGAGGAGTGCTAAAAGCAAAATGAGGACTGAGGTAGTTTGCCATTACTTTCCTCACTGGGCCAGTCAACATTCTGGAACTCCAATATCTCTTAAAATCAATAGCAATTCACAGCACGTTAAACAACAACAACAACAACAATAACAATAATACGGTAACTATTATTATTATTTTTTTTGTTGCTAGTTGCTTTACGTCGCACCGACACAGATAGGTCTTATGGCGACGATGGGACAGGGAAGGGCTAGGAGTGGGAAGGAAGCGGCCGTGGCCTTAATTAAGGTACAGCCCCAGCATTTGCCTGGTGTGAAAATGGGAAACCACGGAAAACCATTTTCAGGGCTGCCGACATTATTATTATTATTATTATTATTATTATTATTATTATTATTATTATTATTATTATTATTATTATTACTTCATTAGCTCCTCAACCACGGTTGGCGTCAGGAAGGGTATTTAGCCGTGAAAATATGTCATAAATATAATTTCACCTCTTCCCGTCACCGTGATTCAGAGGTAGACATACATTGTAAATAAAGGCTATTATTTTCATTGAGTTCACTCTCTCTCCTAGCACGTGTATTTATTGAAAATTCCTTGCTTATGAAAATGGAAAACTCAGCGTGTGAGTTTCCGACATCTTCGCGATTATAAACTTTTCTCCGATAAGAGATGATGACAGGAACTGCAACAAAATTGTAGACTATTAGAACTGTATGAACTGGTGTGAACTGTATACCGGATGAGATAAATACTACTGCAATTCATTCTTGTACTCTCACACTTATCATTTGATTTATCTTGCTCGATAATTTACACTATTACTACTAAAAATGTTTTCATTCTTCCCCTGAAGGGGGAGGCGGGCCTCTTAGATGGTGACGCCGTTTCTCAGTCCGTGAGATGTGTTACGGTGAAGGAGAAGGTGCGGGGATTGGCTGCCGTGGCCTATACTAGGAACTGTCCCTTCATTCGCCTTAGTGCAGGAGAATGGAAAACCATTCTCAGGACAGCCGACGGTTGGGGCCAGCCATGACCTCCAGCCCTGTCCCGTCTCCCGAATACAGAGGCGTAGAGCCACGGTAGAGCCGTGGCCACACCTCCTTTGCTCGGTTGTCCAGTCAGAGTGCAGAGCAGTTGGACCACGGACCAGCCGTGGCCAGTGGAGGGCCGAGACCCACTCTGCATCTACCCACCCTAATTTACACTGATTCGCTGCAGTATAGCACACTTTCTGTTGATGAAGAAAAGGGAGTGTCGTCTTGAAACTTCGTAAATTCGATCCAATAGTTCACATTAGAACATAATGTCAATTGTATGATTATTTGAGACTAATTCGAAATGAGGAACGTTTTGGAAATCAATCAATCAATCAATCAATCAATCAATCAATCAATCAATCAATCAATCAATCAATCAATCAATCAATCAATCAATCAATCAATCAATCAATCAATCAATCAATCACATCTGATCTTCATTTAGGACAGTCGCCCAGATTCCCTATCTCTTGTTTTCCTAGCCTTTTCTGAAATAATTGCAGAGTATTTGGAAATTTATTGAACATCTCTCTAGGTAAATTATTCCAATTCCTAACTCATCTTCCTATAAACGATTATTTGCCCAATTTGTCCTCCTTTGTCCAACTTTATCTCTATATTGTGATCTTACATACTTTTAAAAAACACCACTCAAAATTATTCGTCCACTGCCATTCCACGCCATCTCTCCACTAACAGCCCGGAACATGCCACTTAGTCGAGCAGCTCGTCTCCTTTCTCCCAAGTCTCCCCAACCCAAACTTAGCAACATTGTCGTAACGCTACTGTTTTGCCGGAAATTTCAATTGGGTAATTTACTGTAGATCTGGAGGAAAATAATAATGATTACTCAGATTATTTTGTCGGACATCAACCAGAAGAAATTGAGTTGCTATTCTTTGGATTTTTTCAGTTCTCGAATCAAGAAATCCTGGCGAGGGTCCCATGTACTGGAACAATTCTCTAGTTGGGGTCTTACCAGAGACTTGTATGCCCTCTCCTTTACATCCTTACTACAACCCCTAAATACCTTCATAACCATGCACAGAGATCTGTACCCTTTCTTTACAATCCCGTTTATGTGAGTCACCGCCGTCTCGATCTTCTTATACTGCCTGCTCTATGCCACTAGTTTAACACAGGAAGGCGCGACTACCAATAGTTCTCCAAATCGCCGTAAGAGTGCAGCAGTAGACGCACAATCTTCGCTGTTAGTGTGGGTGTAGCACTGTATTATTGATGCATGAATGTGTGCGAAAACCTGAGTTATTTTGTACAATGAGTAAACGTGTCTGGTCACTTTCGTTCGTACAAAATATATTTTGAATAGAACTGTGAAATTAATTAATCATGTTATGTTTATAGAAATTTCAAAAGTGATTTTAAGGTGTTGGTACTTGTTTCTTTCCGTTCATGCAAGGTATATTTTTCGTAGAACTGAAACTTCAGATTCTTTCCCCGAAATATTCAACTGTTGTATACCATGTTGCCAATCTCGGCAAGGTTGTTCGCAGCCAGAAAATATACGACTCCATGAAATACCGTCTAGAAGAGAATTGAGAGAAAAGCGGCTGTCGGCTTTATCTAGGCAAGGACCTAATGAAGGAAGTAATTGGATATCCTCAGATTACTCTTGCATCTGTGCCTTTACACCTTATTTCAGAATTTGATGGAGCCCCCGCGGCTCAGGCGGTAGACGCCGGCCTCTCACCGCTGGGTTCTGTGGTTCAAATCTCGGTCACTCTATGTGAGATTAGTGGTGGACAAAGCGGAGGCGGGACAGGTTTTTCTCCGGATACTCCAATTTTCTCTGTCATGTTTAATTCCAGTAACACTCTCGAATATCATTTCATTTCATCTGTCATTCATTAATCATTGCCCCGGAGAGGTGCGACAGGCTTCGGCAGCCGGCACAATTCCTATTCACCCTGCTAGATGGAGGCTTCATTCATTCCTTCCATTCCTGGCCCGGTCGAATGACTGGAAAACGGATGCGGATTTTTTTTCCAGAAGGTGATTAAAGCCGTGGAGGATAGTGGATTCCTTGTGATAAAAATTGTGACGGACAATCACAAAACGCCTTCATGTTTAGACATTTTGGACAACCTCAGATATCCAGACGATAATATTCCAATCAAACTAGAAACAGGAAATCAAATCCTAACTTGCTGGTACTAGGTTCGTGTTGTTGAAGAGAGGATGGAGTGTGACATTTGTGTCAGCAACATCTCACTGCCTAGAGCTTCGACACCTCTAAATGGAACTGATTATACATCAGGACAGAGAAGGAGTTCGATACCCAAAACCTAGTTTTGTTGCTCTGGTGAAGCATCTCCAGGAGTTCGTTTAAACTGGTGTGCCCTATTGTCGAAGTCCTTCAAGCGTATGAGCGTAATACGAGGACTTGCGACGTCTTCCCTTTCAAAATACCGGGCGAGTTGGCCGTGCGGTTAGGAGCGCGCAGCTGTGAGCTTGCATCCGGGAGATAGTGGGTTCGAACCCCACGGTCGGCAGCCCTGAAGTTGGTTTTCCGTGGTTTCCCATTTTCACACCAGGCAAATTCTGGGCTGTACCTTAATTAAGGCCACGGCCGCTTTCTTCCCATTCCTAGGCCTTTCCTATCCCATCATCGCCATAAGACCCATCTTATCGGTGCGACGTAAAACAAATATTAAAAAAAAAACTTTCCGAATGTGCTTTGTTACAGTGTGAGGTCAAAGAACATCAGCAAAATGTTAGTGATATTATCCTAACCAAGTTCGTAAGACCTCTATTATTTGATATTGCGTTGGCAAGAACACAAAAAGTACGGTACCACTCCAAGCCTTCGTCCAGGAAAATCTTTAAATTGTGCATGAAGAGGCCAACTGCGACTTCGTGCAGGTATAATTGCCGATATTTAATATTACTGATGTAATTTACGAGCTTCAGTGAACATATGACCATACTGCATAGTGTTTTGTAGGCTGTCGCCATTAGAATAAGTTTAGACCATTGTGCGTCTATGTCTGCCATCTAGCGGAGAAATTTTGTCGCAGCGTAGTCGCAAAAAGGCTCGCATAGAGCAGGCAGTATAGGAGGATCGAGATGGCAGTGGTGTGAGTACGCCAATGAAGATCTTTCCTTATGTTAACACGTAGGTACTTATAGTGATCCCCACAAGGATCCAAAAATAAAGTATTAGCATGATTTTTGGTATCTGTCAGCGTACGTTTGTACAGTATCTCTTTCTCGGAATCATGTCTTCTAAATTTGCTACCTACCTTTTTTTGTGGAAAAGGAAGGAGAATGCATCTACTACAGTAATTTGGAATTCTGTGTTTGAAAATCGTCGCACATAACGTTCACCTTGTTAAAAACGGCGCTTTGGCTTAAACAAAAATGCTCAAAACGTGGCTTATATCACTAAAATAAGCAAAATATGAGCAAAGCAATAAAAATGGCCGAAATATACATTTACAGTGTATATAACATCAAATTGCTTTAAAGGGGATCAGGCACCCATCATCCACATTAGCTTATTTTTCAGGTTTTGGATAAAATTAACTCAAAAAAGATATATGACTTTTTCTTAACATCCGAACCTTACTTACAACATATTCTGGGTATTCTGTGTATTTGGATTCAGAAAACAATGGAGAATTTTATAGGGCGAAAAGAAAGAAATTGGTGTTTTTTCATCATGTACACACTATTTCACAATGAAATGTTTCTGTACTCGCCATGGGATCTGTTCTATCAATCGGCTTGTATGTCTACAAGTTGTGAGTTGTAAGAATGCTTCTGGGGAATATAATTGCATAGTAGGTTCTAATTAGGTGTCTTCACTAAGTAAAAATACGCAAAGACCAATGTTTGGAGCATGTGTTTTAACTTAAGACAAAAACTAGACACAGTTCTAAAGAAGATCACTATAGCCTACAACCGCGGAACAGTTCTTACACGTTAGGTACATTTGAAGTTTGTTTCATCTTCGCTGTGAGATAATTTCATGACCATTATGCTGTCCGGTCTGCATCCTGAAACTTTGCGATGTTCCTTTTCTCGTCATAAAGAAACCGCATATGGCCAGGAAAAGAAAAAAAGTTGTCTCTTGGATAACGTCATGATGACGGAGCAAAACAGCCTCGTATATATTATGAATCTAAACATTCATATCCGCTAAATAAAGTTCAAGGCCACTGCAAACACAATGTGCATTCGATGTTTACTTTTCAAGATTTTTTTTTTTTTTTTTTTTGTGGAAACCTTTCAATGTTTAACAAAAATCACACGAGATATCTCGAAAGACTCACCCATAAGTATCGAGATTAAAGGACTTACTCCGCTCTAATTGTTCATTGTAGTTTTAATAAGACTTCAGATGACATTATTGTAATCGAACGAGTTGGCCGTTCGGTTAGAATCACGCAGGTGTGAGCTTGCATTCGGGAGATGATTCGGAGCCCACTGTCGGCAGCCCTGAAGATGGTTTTCGGTAGTTTGCCATTTTCACATCAAATACATGCTGGGGCTGCACCTTAATCAGGGCCACGGCCAATTCCTTCCCACTCCTAGTCCTTTCCTATCTCATCGTCGCCATAAGATCTATCTGTGTCAGTGCGACGTAGAGCAAATTACTAATTTACTCAGTTACATAGTAGGTACAGAAAATGAGGTCATTACTTTGGTTTTTTGTGTTGTGTTTTGAGACCCACTAGCTACTTCTATGGTTTTCGGTGACACCAATGTGACATAATTTTGTCCCGAGGGAGTATTCTTATGTCCTCGTAAATCCACCAACGCATGGCTGGGGTATTTGAGCACCTTCAAGTACCACCGAATTGAGCCGAGATCAAACCCACCAAAGTGGGCTCAGAAAGACAGAGCTCTATCGTCTGAGCTACTTATTCCGGTATTCGGTATGTTAGGTTACATTCGGGGTTTGTTAGGTTCGAACCCCAGTCCTGAAGATGGTTTTCGTGGATTCCCACTTCAAGACAAATTCCGGGTCTGTTTTTTAGTTAAGACCATGGCCGCTATCTTTCCATTCCTTGTACTTTCCTATCCCATCGTTACTGAAAAGCAATGATATAACATATGAACTGGCTCGAAAGTTGGTTGAGAACATGTCTCATGATTCCTCTACTGCAAGCAAGAGCGCAACCAGCTCTGGTTACACTTCGGCCCAATCTCTGTAGTTAAATCAATAGTAACAGTTCTTGAGTGCCATATCTATATATCGTCGTTGTGCCTGTAAAACCGCCATGTGAACTATTTCAGCTTAGAACTTTGGCCAGTAAGGTTCTGTAATTTAAGGTTCAATATTGTGCGAGTAGATTCAAAGAATTCTCGCTTTTGATATATGTCCTGCGGGTCAGTATTTCTGCCACAACATTTTCATATAGCGGTACTGCTAGGCGCGACGACGATATAAAATAAAAGTTTGGCTGTACTTTGCTGATAAGTTAGAAATGAATGGCATTTCTGTATTGGTCGTATCAACAGTAAGAAGGAAATGCCTTTTTTAAACTTTCCGTCATGTCTGTCTGTCTGTCTGTCTGTCTGTCTGTCTGTCTGTCTGTCTGTCTGTCTGTCTGTCTGTCTGTCTTTATCCGCATCACGAGAAAATGGCTGAACAGAATCTAATGACAATCGGTGCGTAAAGTTGGAAAATAAGGCGCTATACTTTAGGCTATACCTAATGTTTATTTCATACTTTGACGTAATTGCCTTCTTCCCGCATTCAAGAGAGTATGCTAAATGACACTTTACTGTACTGTAATTATTTTCGGCAATGTTTACTATAATAATAATAATAATAATAATAATAATAATAATAATAATAATAATAATAATATCCGCCTCTGTGGTGTACTGATTAGTGTGATTAGCTGTCATCCCCGGAGATCCGGATTCGATTCCCGGCTCCGAACGACATTTGAGGAGTGGTACGAGCGTTGAAACGGGGTCCACTCAGCCTCGGAAGGTCAAATGAATAGAGAGGGTTTCGATTCCCACCTCAGTCATCCTCGAAGTGGTTTTCCGTAGTTTTCCAATTTTCCACCAGGCAAATTCCGGGATGGTAAATAACTTAAGGCCATGGCCGCTTCCTTCCCTCTTGCTTGTCCATCCCTTCCAATCTTCCCAAACTCTTCCCACAAGTCGCCTGTTCAGCATAGTAGGCGAGGCCACCTGAGCGAGATAGTGATCCTTTTTCCCAGTTGTATCCCCCGACCCAAAGTCTCACACACTCCGGGACACCACCCTGGAGGCGGTAGAGGTGGGATCCCTCACCGAGTCCAAGGGAAAAACAACCATGGAGGGTAAACGGATGATTAAAGGAAAGAAAGATGTCACTGGTTGTCACACTGTAAAAAACGCGGGTAAAATCCTGAAAATCAAGAAGTGCTCGTTAATAATTGTATACCACCATCTTCCTAACCTGCCGGCCAACAATTTGCGAGCACCGTCTAAGCTGGGCACGATATCACAACACTGATCTCGATGCCTTGACCACAGCCATCACGCGTAGTCGAGGATCTTTTTACAATCCATGCGAGATAAATGACTTTTTTCTACAAATGAGACCCTTTTCCGATCTATTTCTAGTCCCAAGTCTGTGATTTTCATCGAAATCTTAGAGCTGTTTCCGAGAAAGCTAGTATTTATATAAAAGAATTGCTCGTTAAATAGTTCAAGTTATATTATTGCAGTAACTTTCTTTCTTAATCCATTTACTTTGGGTCGGGGCGATACAACTGGGGAAGAGGAACAGTACGCGTACTTCACCCAAGTGGCCTAACCTGCTATGCTGAACAGGAACCTTGGTGGGGGGATGGGAAGATTGGGTGGGACAGGCAAGGAAGAGGGAAGGAAGCGGTCGTGGCCTTAAGTTAGGTACCATCCCGGTATTGCCTGGAGGAGAAGTGGGAAACCACGGAAAACCACTTCGAGGATGGCTGAGGTGGGAATCGAACCCCTCTACTCATTTGATCTCCCGAGACTGAGTAGACCGCGTTCCAGCCCTCGTACCACTTTTCAAGTTTCGTGGCAGAGCCGGGAATCGAATCTGAGCCTCCGGGAGTAGCAGCTAATCACAATAACCACTTCACCACAGAGGCGGACTACAGCAGTAACTTGCAGTGAATCTCCATGCCGTGATAGCAGATCGAGTGTGTTTCTGTTTTTGTCTCGTCATTTGCTTGTGTTTAATCTATTCAAATTCCTTGCCAAGTACAGGTATTCAAAATACGATTGACTCACACGCGGCGTTAGTATACGGTCCTAAAACTGAAGTGCAGTCAGTTGTATGTGGTTTGTACTTGGTTACTCTAAAAAGTGAAGAAAGGGTGGGAGGGTGAGTGGGCACACGAATGTGTGTGGGAGTTCTCTAATTAAATGGTACAGCTTCCGTCATTTTGTGGCTTATTTTATTCCTTCAGTGCAAGGACATCACACTCCAGCCCTCAAATTTTGCTCAAAAACAGAAAAAAATATCGGAAAGTATTAGTTACGAGAAAAGCATACAGTTTTTTTCCTCTGGGAATCGAATTTTAAGTCGCCCGCTCTACTCTTGTGTTTAATAGGACTAACAGTTTAGGCAGCGTATTCAATTTTAATGGCCCCACGCCTGTATTCTAGAACTTTTGAGCTGATGTTGCTATGGTTATGACCGGTAATTTCTTCATCCGATTCCTACAGCGGGGGTGTGTGGTGCCAATATCTTTAAAACTATTAGCTTTAGAGTCTTAAAACGTAGTTCTGCTCTTCGCGTCGTGAGGCTTAAAATGAGCTTGGTCTCATCCATGTACGACAAATTCGATATTTGGCCCGTATTAGCCTGTGCTAATGTGCCAAATCACGGTTCTTACGGGAAACCTTTGATATTTCGGGATGATACATAGACTATGCCACTCGGAATTATGATTTCCCATTTCAGCTCCAGGCAAATGGTTCTTTCCTGAAAGCCACGGATGCTTTCTTCCCATTCCCGACCCGAACAATTACATCTACACCGGCAGACAACACCTTCATATAAAGGTGCATGTAGCTCCCCCCATGGGAAAAGCAACTACAGAAAATGTCCTCGGACACTCCTGGCACTAAAGCGCATACGATCTCATCATTAGTCGTTTTGCTCATTGCTGAGCATCGAGACCTCATAACTCTCTCATTTCTGCGTTGCGGCTGCTCAGTTCGTTCAGAATGGAAACATTGGTTCTTCTTTCCGTCCAGGGTACACGCAGCATTCTCCGCCAACATCCACATCTCAAAGGAATCAATTCGACCTTTATCTCTAGTATTCACGGTCCAGGTCTCATAGCCGTACAAAAAGACTTGAGAACACTAGTGATTCCACCAAGCGCATCTTCGTAACTGTTGATATTGTCCGGTTCTGCCAGATCTTAGTGAGTTTAACCATTGCAGCACGACCTAGAACAACACGTCTTTTGATCTCTAATTCACCGCTTCCCGTGTCATTGATGCAAGGTACACACATTCCTTTACTATCTCCAGGCCCTTTAGACATCCTGTAAGTTGGATTTGACCTTGCCGATCAACTACCATTAATTTGGTCTTTTTCGTGTTTATCTCTAGACCATAGTGGAGGCTAATATTCTTCATTCTTGTAAACAGGTCAGTGAGTTCCTCTTCACTTTCAGTTATAAGGGAAGTGTCATCTGCAAATCACAGGTTGCTAATTTTTCTACCGCCAATCGAGATTCCACCATTCCAGCCATCGAGAGCTCTCTTGAAGACACACTCTGCATAGATATTGTAGAGTTGAGGTAATGAAAATGAAATGGCGTATGGCTTTTAGTGCCGGGTGTGTCCGAGGATATGTTCGGCTCGTCAGGTGCAGGTCTTTTGATTTGACTCCCTTCGATGACCTGCGCGTCATGATGAGGATGAAATGATGATGAAGACGACATATACACCCAGCCCCCGTGCCAGCGAAATTAACCAATGATTGTTAAAATTCCCGACCCTGCCAGGAATCGAACCCGGGACCTCTGTGACCAAAAGCCAGCGCGCTAACCATTTAGCCATGGAGCCGGAAGTAGAGTTGAGGTGATAACATGCAACCTTGCCTTACTCCATTTGTCACATTGAAAATCTCCGAGAGATCTCCATCCACCTTTATGATTGCTGCATGGTTTGTATACAGACCATTCAATAATTATGTTAAATGCAGTGGAACGCCAAATTCCTGTAGCACCTGCCGCAACTTGTCCCATATAACACAATCAAAGGCCTTTTTGTAGTCAAGGAAGCATAAAATGGCAGAGACACAAAACTCGCGACCCTTCTCGATTTTTATCTGCGTCATGCTCAGGATTGATTCTCGTGTTCCTTTACCTGCGGCAAAGCCTGCTTGTTTTGCAGATATATCAGGTTGCAGGAATGATTTTAGACGTTGGTTTTTTTATATACAGTAGAGCAGGACTTTGCTTGCATGAGATAGTAATGCAATAGTACCGTAAATGGAACAATCCTTTACGGAATTAGTACAGATGTCGCCCAGTCCTTGGGCCATTCACCAGTGTTCCACACTATATTACATGCGATATAAAAAACAAAAATAAAATAAAAATTAAGGTCTTTAGCTTTGAAAACACTTGTGACTGATATTTTAGAGATACCATTTCTTATGAAGTCAATACTTGTGATGAATGATATGAAATGATGAGCTTCGGCAAGCAATAGAAAACTATGTCACTCTTAAGTGATGCCTAGGCAACTAATGGTGGAGTTGTTAGGAATACAACCTGCTCCTCTGGGCTGAAGACTCGGCATACATACATACATACATACATACATACATACATACATACATACATACATACATACATACATACATACATACATACATACATACATACATACATACAAAATAAGAGTTTTGTTTGTAAATTGCTCAGAATTTGAAAATGGTATTTCTGTATCGGTCATGTCCACAGTAACAAGGAAATGCACTTTTTGCTTTTACGTAATGTCTGTCTGTCTGTCTGTCTGTCTGTCTGTCTGTCTGTCTGTCTGTCTGTCTGTCTGTCTGTCTGTCTGTCTGTCTGTCTGTCTGTCTGTATGCATGCATGTACACGCATCACGATAAAACGGCTGAAGAGAATTTAATGAAAATCGGTATGCAAAGTCGGGGGGTGAGCCGCTACAATCTAGGCTATACATTATTTTATTCACTCTGAGTGAAATGGTAGTTTAGGGGAAGGCCTAAAATTTAATTCGCAAATATTTATATTATTAGTGGTCCTATCGATAAATACCTCATACCTAGAGTTATATATAATTGAATTTCCGATCATTTATGTCTTATACATTTTTACCGTACAGGCTATGATAACACAGATATTAATGAATTTTTATTTTTGTTGCTAAGTCCAATTCAGCGCCGAGCCCTGCAAAAATGGGTTAACAAATTTTAATGAAAATCGGTATATAGAGTCTGGGAATAAGAAACTACAGTCTAAGCTATAAAGAATTTTATTCACCCTGGATGAAATTGTAGTTTAGGGGAAGGAACCTAAAATTAAATTTATAAATACCGGTACCTGTGTTATTGGTCCTATCGAAAAGCACTACATAACAACAGTTATAGAGAATACAATTTCCGATCATTTATGTTTTATTCAGTTTCACCGTACCAACTATGATAAGAGTGGTAATTCAGAGTCGGAAGAAAACGAAATATCGAAATATCCAATATCGAAAGCGCATAACACTGATCAACAATAACATTACATTGACCATTGTTTGTTGTGATGTTCTTTGTCTTTTATGCTGCCACTCAACTCGGATAGATAGGATTGCTACTGCGTACCGAGTATAACAGCCTGACTGAATATTGGCGGGAAATAGCTGGGGAGTTAGAAAACTTTCTTCTCTAGCACGCCATTTATCTGCTTCATACATTTTCTGATACCGAAATGCTGGTACGTAACACTCTGGTTCATCATAGTATTCCAGCTATTCGATCCCTACTCTGATGTGCTGTTTTGAATGAGCAGTGTGCACACCTAAGGCAGAGGCTCACGTAGTAGTAGTATGACCTGGTCTAGAATTACAATTTGCTGTAGGCCTATTCCAAATTATAGGACCGCAATCCACTAAATAACTCAAAATTCAACCATGAAAAGAGTGGTTTCTTAAGAAAAGCTTCCTCTTCACTTTTATTACATTCTACATTCATTTTATTCCAAATAAGCGGTGTAGAGGGGGTTTCTCCTCTGGCTTGGAGGAAAAATTTGCCTCCAAGACAGATATTTTTTCCGCCGCCAGTGTACCGTAGTGAATTGAGATTTCCTCACTCATCGGAACAGATTAGTTAAAGGGCATAGTTTTTGCCCTGGGACTCTCCACTATTCGACCCCCCACCCCCCTCCGAAAACAGACGAAGAATATTCACGCTTCACGGCTGTCTGCGGCTTGGTCTTTCCAGCTCTGGAACTTGGGTTGTTAGATCGGCAGCGTAGTACTGTTAGTTAAAAGTGAGAAAATGTGTGATTTTTCATTTGATCGATTATTTCATATGAAAGCAATCCTTTTAATCGCGCCATTCCTACTGACGTCATTGTAATGACCTATGTTCATTTCAGTTGGGAAAACCACTAGACAGTCTTTTTAAGGATGTAAAAAGGCTGGTGGAGAGTGAGTGTCTGCCATTATAATGAGACTCCCCAGTCTGATTGTGACTGATGATAGGCAAGCGGGCCTACCATTACAATGAAAATTCCCTAACCCATATGAGAAAAGAAGTTCGGTGACTTCCCCGTCGCGTTTCTAGGGTAACGTTAAGAGGCATGCAATTTAATATAATCTTGCTCACAACGTGTACACTACCTAACTTAGAATTTTGTATACAATGTAGAATTCCGTAGCGAAGCACGGGCACATCAGCTAGTACATATACACTGATTGACAGAGCAAATGCAACACCAAGAAGGAGTGGTCAGAACTTTATGCCAATTGCAGGGTAGACTGACGTCACTGAGGTATGCTCATGATGTGAAATGCGCCGCTGTGCTGCGCACGTAGCGAACGATAAATGGGACACGGCGTTGGCGAATGGCCCACTTCGTACCGTGATTTCTCAGCCGACAGTCATTGTAGAACGTGTTGTCGTGTGCCACAGGACACGTGTATAGCTAAGAATGCCAGGCCGCCGTCAACGGAGGCATTTCCAGCAGACAGACGACTTTACGAGGGGTATGGTGATCGGGCTGAGAAGGGCAGGTTGGTCGCTTCGTCAAATCGCAGCCGATACCCATAGGGATGTGTCCACGGTGCAGCGCCTGTGGCGAAGATGGTTGGCGCAGGGACATGTGGCACGTGCGAGGGGTCCAGGCGCAGCCCGAGTGACGTCAGCACGCGAGGATCGGCGCATCCGCCGCCAAGCGGTGGCAGCCCCGCACGCCACGTCAACCGCCATTCTTCAGCATGTGCAAGACACCCTGGCTGTTCCGTTCCAATATCGACCAGAACAATTTCCCGTCGATTGGTTGAAGGAGGCCTGCACTCCCGGCGTCCGCTCAGAAGACTACCATTGACTCCACAGCATAGACGTGCACGCCTGGCATGGTGCCGGGCTAGAGCGACTTGGATGAGGGAATGGCGGAACGTCGTGTTCTCCGATGAGTCACGCTTCTGTTCTGTCAGTGATAGTCACCGCAGACGAGTGTGGCGTCGGCGTGGAGAAAGGTCAAATCCGGCAGTAACTATGGAGCGCCCTACCGCTAGACAACGCGGCATCATGGTTTGGGGCGCTATTGCGTATGATTCCACGTCACCTCTAGTGCGTATTCAAGGCACGTTAAATGCCCACCGCTACGTGCATCATGTGCTGCGGCCGGTGGCACTCCCGTACCTTCAGGGGTTGCCCAATGCTCTGTTTCAGCAGGATAATGCCCGCCCACACACTGCTCGCATCTCCCAACAGGCTCTACGAGGTGTACAGATGCTTCCGTGGCCAGCGTACTCTCCGGATCTCTCACCAATCGAACACGTGTGGGATCTCATTGGACGCCGTTTGCAAACTCTGCCCCAGCCTCGTACGGACGACCAACTGTGGCAAATGGTTGACAGAGAATGGAGAACCATCCCTCAGGACACCATCCGCACTCTTATTGACTCTGTACCTCGACGTGTTTCTGCGTGCATCGCCGCTCGCGGTGGTCGTACATCCTACTGAGTCGATGCCGTGCGCATTGTGTAACCTGCATATCGGTTTGAAATAAACATCAATTATTCATCCGTGCCGTCTCTGTTTTTTCCCCAACTTTCATCCCTTTCGAACCACTCCTTCTTGGTGTTGCATTTGCTCTGTCAGTCAGTGTATATACTTCTGGAAGTCATCATATTATATTTGTGATGATGATGATGAAGCCTAACATCGAGGTCATTGGCTCTATATAATACTTGTAATCCGGAGATAAACTGTAAGGTTATTTATTTTTACATGTTCATTGTTTCATTCGCAGTCTGGTGACTCGTCCGGTTGATCTGTGGTTTGATAATGCTGCCCTTGCCATCATCCTGCTCACGTTCTCGCTATGAAGAACACTTCCTTGTGAAACGTTTCCTCACGCCTCTTCCTTGCTTGCTGTTTTAAAGGGCCTAACGTCGAAGGTCATCGGTCCCGCCTCTTCCTTGAAAGACGATAGAGCAAGACTGCGTTTCCTGTCAAAAGTCGCAGACATATATTTAATCTTCACTTCTCCTGTGATGTAGTGTGAACATATTTCGAACGTAGCATTCGTACTGCTGATATAACTTATGACAAACGATTTTATGTCGGGTAAAATTAGAAGTCTCTTGGCTTATGATAAAAGTCTTCAAGTCATGTAAAAGTGAAATCTAACGAGTGAATTGGCTTCGCCGCACCCTTTGAGTCACGTAGCTGTGAACTTGCATTCGGGAGAGAGTGAAATCGAACCCCACCATCGGCAGGTCTGAAAAAGAATGCCCCGTAGTTTCTTCATTTTCTCCCCTATCTCGTCATCATCTTTGTGACGGCACAACGCAAAAGAGATTTTTTTAAAAAGATTCCATTGCTTAAGTTACACATTATTAAGTCATGTGGACCTTCAAGTCCTGTGGCTTATAATACAATGTTTTCGATTCATGTGAAACTACAAGTCTCGTGGCATAAAACTAGGAATGAGATTTTGCCTATTTGTCTATTTTATTCCTGTGTACAGAAATGTCGGATTTTAGGATATAAATCCGTTTTAGGCTCATTTGAGAAATAATTAGTTTCATTGTGTCTCTAATTACCTGTTACAGGGGTGTGTGCCTATTTGGAGTATAACGGCCTATTTTATGCCTACCGGGAGAGTTGGCCGTGCGGTTAGGAGCGCGCAGCTGTGAGCTGGCATCCGGGAGATAGTGGGTTCGAACCCCAATGTCGGCAGCCCCGAAGATGGTTTTCCGTGGTTTCCCATTTTCACACCAGCCAAATGCAGCGGCTGTACCTTAATTAAGGCCATGACCACTTCCTTCCCATTCCTAGGCCTTTCCTCTCCTAACGTCGCCATAAGACCTATCTATGTCGGTGTGACGTAAAGCAACTAGCAAGAAAACTATATATTTTATGCCTTCTGACAGTCTTTTATTAAGAAGCCTATTTTTTTCTAATGCGTTATATTCTAGCTGGTGTGGTCATCGGAATTATTTTCTCCTTTCTCAATATTGTTTACCTGTTTGTTTCATTTGCTGTAAAAACGATATTTACTGTTTTACAATTGTAAAGCAATGATTATAAATCCTTTTTAAAATATTCATGAGTAACTTTCATCAGCACTATATCTGGGATTTAGTGAACTGTACACAACAATGCTAAATTATAACTGAAAATTATTTAAATACTTATTCCCATGCAATTTACATGTCAATCCCCCTGTTCCCAATGTATAGTTTAATATTTCTAGAAACATAATCCTCTCTAATAGTTTTTCTTTTTATAGAAAACAATTGCAGGTATGCTAAGTATTATCGTCAATTAACCCATTTTAGATACATTTTACCTTAAATCAATATTATTTTTTCAGATCAAACGTGAAGGAAACCCTCTCATAGTTCAGCACAAAACTACAGCAAATCATCTGAAATGAGTGCAGAAGACTGTATCAACGCAGCCTTTCTACCACACCACTGTGAAGAACGACGAGCAACAATTTACTTCAGATTTGTGTACTGCAATGGCAGGAGCCATATCCCACTGCAAAAACTTGTCCACGCATTTGCTACTTGCAGACTAGAAGCTAAACATAGTTAATCAGTACATATGACCAACATTTGTATATCATTTGCAAATGGCACCAGCCATTCCAGCAAGATACTTAGAAGATATAGATGAAATAATCCGTAGTTCCTTCAAGGAAATGCTGATTTTACCATCATATGTACTGTACCAGGAATGTACGGTACATGCCATATTTATTAAGAGCAATGTCATATAATTGTTATGCGTGCCGAGAACCACAAGCACGATGTGCTAACATCTACAAAGACGAGCCAGCGTGTGAGCAAAACAGCTGTGAATGACGTAGATACAGGAGCGAGGTAGACTACCCGCCCAAAAATCGTGACAAGGACTGGATTTCTAGAACCGTGATTCACACATTCTAGAACTTTCGATTTAGAGATTTAGAAAGCTTCTTTAATAATGGTCGTATCGACTTGGGATATACGCCATCCTGTATCCAATTACAAGAACGTCTCCAGTATCAAATTTCAAGAAAATCCACCGAGTGATTTTCGAGTAAATCCACTATTAAATAATCACGTTGTTTGATGGCGTGTAGGCCTTGAGCATATAAAAGACGAGGCTCGAACACGGTCGATCGCTCTGCATACGGACAGCTCCGACCTGCTGACTCTCCTCATCATTTTTGTTGCCGGTCGGGTGGCTCTACATCTTTAATTCAGCTCCCCGTCGGACTCAAAAGCATATAGGCCTGACACCGAGTTGGAAGTCGGCCGTTCCAACACAATGCGCACCTGCATCATCCCAGATGTTCATCCTGCCATATCCGAAGATGACATTTGCTGCGCCCTCCGCACCGCTGGCTTCCCAGTCCACGATGCCTACCGGATGTTGGACGCCTCAAATTCATCACCATCATCGCAGGTTCTTCTTTACCTACCTACGTTGGACGACTGGAAGCGCCTCCTTGACACCGAAGTGACTATTCACAACCGATGCTACCTAGTGGAGCCTACTAGCCAGCCCATCTTAGCCCAGCTTACAGCAGATCCCACCACAGTGCCCGTCGTCAACGCGCCTCAACCCAGGTCACTTCTACAACAAACATCGCCCTCCTTTCCCCCTCATCACACACCTCCCACTACTACCACCACGACCACTACAATGTCAGCCACTACCCTCCACCATATTCCTGTTACTACCGTTACGTCATGCAATCCTTCGCCTGTAATGATATCCTCCCTCTCTTCCACCCTGACTTCTGCACAACCTTGTCCCCAGTAAATCCCCGACAACATCCTAGACCCCACCGCCGCGTCACCACCAGACGACACCGCAGCAGCCGCCGCAACATCATCGCAAACGTCGCAACCACCACCTCTCCATACTATGTCAAGCTGTGTCATCCGCGGCGTAGAACCTACCATATCGGAACGGGATTCTCCAAGAACTCCAGGCAGCAGACATCCCCGCTCGTCGTGCGTTCAGGATTTACAACGTCTCCGGCCCTACTTTTATGGTCCGAATAAAACCTTCCTACCGCCGATAATGTGGAACAACTTATCAACACTGGGGCCTACATCTTTCGACATCGCTTCAAAGTGAAGCCCTGTCGCCCCCCTCCAACCTTTTCGCCATACTTCCAACACTCCCTTTCGTCGCCCACGGCCATCCAGTCCTCCATCTCAACCTAGTCAACCCGTCCGTCCACCCCTACCCCCACCTACTTTCTTCTATCAACCTCCTCCTCAAATTGAACTCCTCATACTCCTCACCACCTCATTATGCAATATAAGCACATTACACCTTCTGACTCTTCAATTCCATCCTAGCCTTCTCATCTAAAACTTGTCACCCATTGCACTCTCCTCTGAATATTTAATCCTTACACACATCCCCGATAATTAAATACTATCCGCACACACCTCCTAATTACATACATCAAATTACCCTCCTCCCCATGCCATCACTCCTTCTCCAACCTGCCGAAACTCCTGGCCAGAGTGAAGGCGTTACCTTCAGGGTGGCCCGCCCCTCTCCTTCATGGAGGAGAATGAAAACTAGAAAACAACAACAACAGACGAGGCTACCCCGGAATAGACATTCTCCCTGCAGCGTGTCGACAGTGGAAGCACGAGCTGACTGTTGTAGCGGAAGGACGTACGTCCTTCCCGCTCTGCTGTCCTCCTCTTTGCCAGGCGCTCTGTACTTTTTAAGTGCTAGTCCGGCAGCTGTACTTGTTAGTACAATTTCGAAAGAGCATTTGTCAGAGCTGAGCACTTTTCAGTGTTCGCTTTCTGTTCTCTTTCAGGATTTCTTTTCAGGAGGACCATGAAGGAGAAGCTATATGTTCCAGCGAGACTGGCCGACTACGACTGCAGGAAAGCCGTAGCGAAACTACAAGCGGCGCTCATCGCCGCGGAAGCCCCCGATCTTCGACGCCCGGCGCTGTTGCTGTACAACCGGTGGGGGAAGCACACCTACCAGGAGACGATTTTCATAATCGATCTCCTTAGAGCGATCGCGGAGTTCATCAGAGAGTCGCTCTTCGAGATCACCGGCGAGGTGATCCCTGGCTGCACGGTTATCATCCGTCCTAGGGATGCAACCAGCCTCAGGAGCTACGAGGATCTGGCGTCCCAGCAGCACCAAGTGGTCCGACTACCGGGACTCAGGGAGCACCTGGACGTCTCAGGCTACCAGGAGGCAGCCACCCAGACGGAGCCGAGGACCGAAGACGACGGCGGTGCTCCCGAGCGTCGCGACGGCACGCCCCCAGTGGGATCCCTGTATTTTACGAAGTACACGCAGACCAACAAGGCCGCCAACCAGGATCGTCGACCACCTGCCAGGGCGAAGTGGATGCAGACGCAGGCCTACCAGGAAGGGCCTGTTACCCGGGCGCAATCCAGGAAAGCGCCCGGGACGGCGGACGGCTACACAGCAGTGGAGGAGGACGTCCCCTGGCGTTCAGAGGCTGCTGTCCAGGCCCAGCCTGCCAGTATGACTGTCGAACTGCAGACATCGACGTGCGCCCCACAGGACTGGGAACGCAGTCGAGTTTTAGCACCGACCTACGCCACCGCCGCCAGCCAGGAGAAGGAAGAGGACGGCGACGCAGTGGAACCACTCGCTACCTCGGGATCACCAGGCCGGGAGGAGGGCCATCAGGAAGAGGCCTCTTCCCCTGCCGAGAAGAGATCCCCGGGAAGAAGACGCCGCCCCAGGACCAGGAGGAAGAAGGAGACGCTGGCCCACCAGGAGAGGGCCGCCCAGCCGCAATCCAGGACTGCTCCCAGGACAGCAGCCGAGCGAGGAGCCAATCAGGAGAGGACCTCAGCGGGTAGCGGCTATCAGGTGAGATCTAAACGTCCCCCTCAACAGCTCTTGCAGTGTTTCCGCTGTTTGGGGTGGGGCCACCGGCAGGAGAGTTGTGTGCTCTTAGTGAGGTGCAACCATTGTGGTGGTGATCACCACTACACAGCCTTCGCAACACTTAAGGAGGCGCCGGTGTGCGCCAACTGCGAGGGGGGGCACCCGGCCTCCCATCGCAGTTGCCCTGTTTACCGGGCCATGGCGCTGGCAGAGAGGAAGGAGGCACGGCGTCATGACCCACCCCCTTCCAGAAGGCCCCCGCCTCGGCGAGCTTGGCCTCATTCTCCGGGATCGGAGACTGGGTACGAGGGACCCCAAGGAGGTGGCGCTGTGCGGATGGCCCTAGTGGTACTCGACGCATGGCTCCGCAACCGGCAGGGCCCGCGATAGTCACGGCAGTGCCCAGACGGACTGATTCCCTGGCAGATGGAATGGCGAGACTATGGTACATGGCTGGTGCATGATACCTCTTCTCAACTAACACTACCACTGGACCTTTCCAGACCACATCCTTGCATGTGCTATCCCAAGATGTCAGGTTTTACATGTGGGCTCCTTTCTTCCTATGTGGTTTTCCCTGACCCTTCAATACCACACCTTAACACTATCCTACCGATACAAACTCGCCTGGTAACGTGTCTAACATGCAAACAGGCTGCCGTGGTAGCGAGTTTACTCGGAAAACGGCAGATACCCCTTGTATCACTTCCCACTCTTCCCTGCTATCTCTTTCTTCTTTAGAATTAATAGCATGTCGGAGGCCATGTAGATTGAGTCGATGGTCACGCGGAGGGAGCGGGCTTCGGGGGCCCCCGAAGAAAAAAAAAACAGGAATAGACAAGCATTCTTCGACAAGGGCTCTGCATAGCCAGACCCTCTGTGATTCTTTCCGTCAACAGTAGAGTCAAGTGACAACGTAGTGGTTATCAAGCGCGACGTGTAGGGCCTAAGTTCTCACGCTGAGAACCGAACTCAGTGTTATTTTCAAACTACGCCTGGTAACGTGTCTAACATGGTCTGAAACCAAGTGAAGTGTTTATTCCACTGCTATGAAAGTGTTGAAACATTATTTCAGTAACTGTGATATTTGACTTGGTATTTCTTCGGTCAGAAACCAAGTGAAGTGTTTAACTTATTCCATTGCTATGTAAGTGTTAAAACATTATTTTGATGACTGAGATATTTTAAAAGTGTTAAAATATTTCATCGTGATAACACAAGTGTTGGCCTATTTTTTTGCAATTTAACACTTAAGTGCTCCTTAACTGGTGATGAGTTTGAGTACGATAAACTGTGCCAACCGCGCTGTTAAAAGTGAGCGACGTGATCTGATAACCCATTCTAGTGTTAGTCTTAACTGGACTCGAACGGATTTATTTTCATACTTGTACATAATTACTTCTAACTATTCTTCAGTGACTTTATTATTTTAAGCGACTCACTGTGCTAAGGGTGACTGGTAAGTTATTATTTATTTCATCGCTATTAGCAGTGTCTTGCGGATAATCTCTTAGAAAGCCATTTTTGTGTCAAATGAGACAATATTATTATATTATTCGTTGTGGCAAGTAACCACAGAGAGTGCACGACAAGTGAACGGTATTGAGTTTCATCATTTTCAGTGGTAAATAACCATAAATTGCGCTCCATCATTTCGTTTCTTAAATCAATGCAATCCGCATTTTCGACTTTTGAAATGACATTCAATCATTTCTATCTGCAAGTTTCTGGCATATTTCAAACTACCTGTTGTGCACCTACATCAATATAAAAAGTCAGTCTTTGGTGTCAAGTGATTCTGAACGTGTCGGGGAACTGTACGATTTTGGACACTCGTATAAAATTAAGTCACGAGTGATTACCTCGCATCAAGATCGCCGCAGACCTTCGAGAAATTCGAGACCTTCAGGAACGACGTACGGATTCGATTCCATACTGGTGAGTGGATTTGGGAGTACAAGTCCAATTCCATGGTGACGAGAGGAGCCTGGAGTACAAGTCCAGTTCCATGGTGACAAAAGGAGCCTGGAGTACAAGTCCAGTTCCATGGTGACAAGAGGAGCCTGGAGTACAAGTCTAATTCCATGGTGACAAGAGGAGCCGGGAGTACAAGTCTAATTCCATGGTGACAAGAGGAGCCTGGAGTACAAGTCTAATTCCACGGTGACGAGAGGAGCCTGGAGTACAAGTCTAATTCCACGGTGACGAGAGGAGCCTGGAGTACAAGTCTAATTCCACGGTGACGAGAGGAGCCTGGAGTACAAGTCTAATTCCACGGTGACGAGAGGAGCCTGGAGTACAAGTCTAATTCCACGGTGACGAGAGGAGCCTGGAGTACAAGTCTAATTCCACGGTGACGAGAGGAGCCTGGAGTACAAGTCCAATTCCATGGTAACGAGAGGACCCGGGAGTATGAGTTTGCCTGGAGAACCATTCGGGAAGGTGATTCGGGAGATGGCGGTTCACTGCACCAAGGTGATATGAATTTCAACATGCCAATATTTTTGAACAAATTAAGTATTCAAAATACATCTTCACTTATTGTAGATAGAACCTACCCTTCTGTACCAAGCCCTAGCTATTTTTGCCTAGGAATCGCCTTATGAACTTCATCCATGCTCTTTTAAATCATCAGTCAGTTAGCGCGGGCTATCTTTTACTGGTAAAGTACCTAATAGCATGTTATACTGTATATCTGTAAGAAGTTCAGAGGTTTGGGTCTGGTGCGAGAATCTTAGGAGGCTTACTTTCAAAATGCAATATTATTTGTGTATTGATCTGTAATAATCCCATGTGAATATTTTAAGGCATCTAGAAGAAAAACTTAAAGGATCATGTGATCTAAAACATAACCATGTTGGAGGCTTGTCCGTGATCATCTGGATATACACTGTCCAACGGAACATCGCAAATAAGATGCTAGAAATCTCAGGGGAAAACTGCCAGAGGAAGTGTGGCATCTGGAAAGCATTGCCTGCAAAGGGTAAGGGTTCAAATTATATAATTACGCCACCAAATAACCAATAATTAGATGGCCAACAAGTCAAGACTACCTGCCTCTGAATCTTTTACCTGCCTGAAAATGAATGGAAATGTTGCTTCAGTAAAAGAAGTTGCCAGTCGGTCCTTGGATGGTTCCCGGCGCAGATATGAATGCTCGGAGAATTAAACCCTTGCTCACGTTGAAGGGCAATGTGACCGTGGCTATTACTAAAAAACGCTCGACAACAACAAATAAGGACATTAGCAGCAGCGTTGGAAAACAAATCATGGAAAGTTGAGGAGAAAGTATCCTATGTTGCAACAAATTGCTCTACTAGACAAATAGACATATTGGCATATTCAAAGGTCACCAGAAGTGTGATTCATTATAGAAACAACAATTAAATTTGAAACTGGAAAAAATCAGCCAGAGTAAGTCAATTCTGAAAATAAGAACATATATGAGCCAACAATTGAGTATTTCAAGGAAAAATATAATCTGAAACATACATAATTAATAGGACTTCTAATAGGGTCTCGCGGTGTTATTCCGAAATTCTCTGGATCTTTTCTGAAGAAATTCGGGTTATATAAATCTTTATGAGACGAAATCATCACATTTCAGTCCATCACATATATAAATGAAAAATTATAGACGATTCATTGTACAGTATACCGAATTCGATATCTCCACTGAAAGACAGTTTTGAAATAAATATGATATTTCGAAAACCGTATTAATTCGAAACTATCACGTTGATCTCTGTTTTAATGTCTCTTGCATGTGGTGAATGTCAGCTTATCTTATTCTTTTGTAACATAAACCTGCATGAGAAGTTTCCATTTCAAAAGAAATATTGAATTGCTTTATCCAAGGACGATTGGATGGAATGCACATTACCCGAGTAAAATTGTTTCTCCTACCTTTACCCAGGGGTTTTGGGTAGTGCTAGGTTTACTCGCGTAAACTGTGGTGTTCTCCGTGCTTTGCTTGTAACATATCAACAAAAAATAGATATCGCCTATAAACAAGAAACACAAGAGGGCATGTTGTGTCAAAACTGAGTGAAACTCTTTGAGTTGATCGTTGTATTTACAGGGCTAGTTAAATGCTAACATGAAGCTCACCGGAATGCAATGAAAACTATCGTCGTCTAGGAAATGCAGCGTAGTAGAGTGAATGTTTTTAATAGAACAAATGTGAAACAAATGTGAGATTATTGTATTACAACATGAATTTCTTAAGAGTGAATGGTCAATATAATGGGAAAGTAAATCAGGTTTCAATTTCTAGGCAAAATCATTAACCGGTTTATCACTTATTGTTCACCTATTTCGTGAACTTAACAGTTCGAAATGTTCGTAAGTTCATCCCAAATCCTTAATGTAAGCACATTTAATGAAATATCCAAAGAAATAGATAATCCCTAGGAGATTACGTTTACTATAGTTCTCAACATAAAAATTGCAACACCGCTAAGGTATGGGGCTACAGAGCTGCAATTAAGAAAACATGGCGTGTTTTGGTAGTCACGTGATTATAACACGCTCCAAATAGCTATTAATCTGTAATAATCCCTTGTGAATATTTTACGATTTCTAGAAGAAGAACTTAAAGGATCATGTGATCTTAAACGATGTTGAATTCTGCGAGACATAGGCTCGGTTTCATCAACACATGTTAAATATATACTAACAAGTAGTTAGTTAATACGGAGTTAACAATTTAACATCTTGTTAGGTTTCTTGCGTTTCATCAAACTTTTCTTGTGAAATGTTAACTAATCGACTGTTAACTGTCCCAATATTACGAACTGGTGCGAATCAAGGAGGCAGTGGTACGAACATGCTGTTTTACAGCGCGCTCCGATGCGCTTTTGTTTGAGTACAGCTGTAAAATATGGCGCGTGAAGTGAAACGGAATCGTAGTTCTAAGTTTTCCTCCTTAGAAAAAGAGTTGTTAATTGAATTAGTTAGTAAATATATATAAGTTATTGAGTGCAAGCGCACAGATGGCTTGACGATAAAATCAAAGGACGAAGCGTGGGAGAAAGTCCGCGAGGGTTTCAATGGGGTTAAAAGATACTTTTTTTAGCGGGTATCCGCTGTCACCTAACAAAATCACTTCTTTAATTGTCCCACTTCAAACTGTGTTCCGACATGGGAGTTATTAAATATTGTATTGTCGTGTGCAGAACCTGACCACCTAGCAAGTATATCCCTGATTTGGATGTTAGGCTCAATAATCACTTGAGCATTAACATTAACAGAGAAATATCCCTTCCGATTACGATATATTTCGGCCCAATTGCCTCCAGGTGATTGGATTCTTACATGTGTGCAATCTATTGCACCTAGAACAAACATCAGAAAAACGGCTTATTTCATAGAAGTCGCGGATAATTTGCTGACGCTCTTCTACTGAAGGGAATGTTATATACCTCCTTCTCATGGATACTCTACTGACAGTGGCTTTAGAAATTCCAGCATTGTCTCCGACCGTTACGTGAAAATAACCAGTAGCAAAAAATCGTAATATTAACAGTACCTGCAACATTGGAGAAAGAGGTTTCCCTTCGTAGGATATTCCAGCCTCACTTGAATTTCATCAACAACCTTAGCAACTACTATTTTCGATAACCTGTATCTATAAAGAAATTCCGCATCCGTCAAATTTTCAAAGTCATTACGTCGCTGAACTGTTCTTCGATCAGGATTGTTTTGTAAAAGATCTAAGTAGAGCAATTCCGCATCGAAAGCGAGATTCACAGCAGCCATTTTGGAACAGGTTGCTAAATGCTAATGTTAGCCATTTAACATTGGAAATGGCTGATGTTAACTTTAATACGCAGTTTAACATTTGTTAATGTTAAAAGGTGTTGATGAAACGCAAATTTTCTTAAATCCTATGTTAAAATGATTTAACACCTTGTTAAGTACTAACATGTGTTGATGAAACCGGGCCATAGAGTTAAAAGTATTGACTCACTTTTATGAGGATTGCGGTCTATGCTTGCACTGGGGGGAGGGGTCAGTTGTCACATGCGTCAAAGTAGTTGAGGACAGTTGTTCAATCATTTAGCCATTATGTCCCAGACATATTCAAATAGGTCTTAGGTCTGGGGATCTGGCGAGCCACTGTAAAGTGTAATGACGTGGAAAGATTCTCTGGACATACTTGCAGTGAAGGTGCGGACATCAACACATCCCATTTACGAAATTCATCACCAGAGGACCAACCACTGCATGGAGTGCACTGCTAACACACTGTTGAACCATATTCTCCTCAACAGTCACCAATTATGACTTCAAATTACAGCTCTCCATGAGGTTCATTCGGACTACACAAAAAATTAGTACCAGGTTAATTCCCAGGGGCAAAGGCAGCCGGGTGTAGAGCTAACCAATCTACCTCACCAAGTGCCGAGGTTACCTTCCACCTTGCCAAGGGATTCTTTCTATGCTGTTGGCCTGGTGTGCCTCTTGACGGGTAAGATTGGCTTAGTTCCTCTTATTCCTCTCCCCCTATGGCTAGGGGTGGTAGAATAACGCCCATGGTATCCCCTGGCTGTCGTAAGAGGCGAATAAAAGGGCCTCATGGGCTCTCAATTTGGGAGAGTGGGTTGGCGATCACGGAGCCCTTAGCTGAGTTCTGGCATTGCTTCCACTTTCTTGTGCCAGGCTCCTCACCTTTATGCATCCAAACAGACGTCCCTGTCAACTCTTGTTATTTTCCGACGCCAACGGTATTAGAGCATTCGAGGCCTAGGGAGTGTCATGTTCACGCCTCCGTGGCCCTTGTCGTTCTTTGACGGATACCTTCGTTTTTCGAAGTGTCGGATCCCTTCCATTTTCACTCTCTGATTAGTGTTGTATAGAGGATGGTTGCTTAGTTGTACTTTCTCTTAAAACAATGATCACCACCTTAGTTCCTCTTCCTGGTACATCGTCAGACATGATTGAGAGGATTGTTGTAGCCAGGACAAAGGTATGATTCATGGATAAGAAGGTAGTATGATCTTTTCTGATATCGTAACTGATACATGTCGATGTTGTGGCTCAAATGGAACACTTTTAATCGGAAGCCAACTCCACACAGGCGATTATCTGATGTTTTTCCGTGTAAAGCCAAATATGCCCGAATTTGCACTGACTGGCTCCAGGCCATCTAACTGGTGTAACGATTCTCCCGCGCTGGTCTTGTGCCAGCTTTACCACTCCTGCCATACACGTTATATCGTAGATGTATGTGGGCCGATACATAAACCTACAGGACTACAGTGACTATATTGATACAGTGCGGTCAAGCCGGTTCGATTTCTGATTGGTCGCGCCTGGAGTTGTACTCGATCCGCCATATTTCTCCCTAGCACTGTGTTGTAAACACGTTCGCTTAATGGTCGTAGTACGCAGAGTAGGGGAAAATGCCGGGTTATTGTGCATTCGGCTGTACCAGCAGGCCGAAGAAGGGATTTATCATAAAGATATTGTGTCCGCCTCTGCGGTGTAGTGGTTAGCGTGATTAGCTGCCACCTTCGGAGGCCTGGGTTCGATTCCCGGCTCTGCCACGAAATTTGAAAAGCGGAACGAGGGCTGGAACGGGGTCTACTAAGCCTCGGGAGGTCATATGAGTAGAGGTGGATTCGATTCCCACCTCAGCCATCCTGGAAGTGGTTCTTCATGGTTTCCCACTTCTCCTCCAGGCAAACGCCGGGATGGTATCTAACTGAAGGCCACGGCCGCTTATTTCCCTCTTACTGTCCCTCCCTTTCAATCTTCCCATTCCCCTACAAGGCCCTTGTTCAGCATAGCAGGTGAGGCCGCCTGGGCGAAGTACTGGCCCTCCTTCCCAGTTGTATCCCTGACCCAAAGTCTCACGCTCCAGGACACTGCCCTTGAGGCGGTAGATGTGGGATCCCTCACTGAGTCCGAGGGAAAAACCAACCCTGGAGGATAAACAGATTAAGAAAGAAGAAAGAAAGAAAGGCATTGTGCTAAACAATATTAGAGAGTCAGCACAAAGTGTAAGTACAGGAACCAGAAAGACATCAAAGTGTCATCAGAACGAGCCTAAGCTTGATACCATTGGAAATAATCCTCCGTATTGCTTGTTGGGTTATCTAATTAAGAGCATTAAACACTGTAAAGAGAGTTTACCTTATGAGAGGTTAACTCGAATTAGATGTTTCAAAGAAAAATGTTTCAGTTTGTTCAGAAATTGAAGAATATTGTTTTATATACTGATAATATATTGAAGTCACAAAGCAAGTTTATTGACAAAGTTTTGGTATCTGAAATGAAGAAAGACATTTCTGCAATGCCGGTACCTGATTTATTGAACACATTCATAACTAGGTACCTTGTATTTTGGCTACAAATTGATTCGAGAAGAAAGAAAAGAAAAGTAAGCCGGGCTGAGTGGCTCAGACGGTTAAGGCGCTGGCCTTCTGGCCCCAACTTGGCAGGTTCGATCCTGGCTCAGTCCGGTGGTATTTGAAGGTGCTCAAATACGTCAGCCTCGTGTCGGTAGATTTACTGGCACGTAAAAGAACTCCTGCGGGACTAAATTCCGGCACCTCGGCGTCTCCGAAAACCTTAAAAGAGTAGTTAGTGGGACATAAAACAAATAACATTAATTAATTAAAGAAAAGTAAAAATATCTTTAGCGATGAATTTCTGGCAGCACCCGCATCTGTTATTTAAATTGCGTTTGATACACTAAGGTAACCAGAATTTTTTAGACTTTATTTTATACCGAGAGAGTTGGCCATGCGGTTAGAAGCGCGCAGCTGTGAGCTTGCATTCGGGAGATAGTATGTTCGAACCCCACACTTGGTAGCCTTGTAGATGGTATTCCGTGGTTTCCCACTTTCACACCAAGTAAATACTGGGGCTGTACCTTAATTAATGCCACGGCGCTTCTTTCCCACTCCTAGCTATTTTCTGTCCCATCGTCGCCATAAGACGGTGCGACGTAACGCAACTTGTAAAAAGAAACCAACTTTGTTTTATATTAATGTTGAAGACACAAAATAAATAGGATATATTTGTCAAATGTATCTGCTTAACTTTGACTGCGTAACCCAAAATGGTATGTGCATGCAAGTAGTTAATAACATAAGGCACTCATTTTTTGTACTTCTAGAAGACTTTGCCACCTCCAGAAATTTGAGATACTTTCTTATTGTCACCCCTAACATTTCACAGATTTTTCCATCTTAAATTTCACACCGTAATCAGACGCCTCAGTGTCGACTACAAATATTACAAAGGGGTGTAAAAGAAATGTTTGGCAAATAAAGAATAATGCATAATAACTACACACGTGTAGGAACAAAATGTGGATAAAGGTAATTCATCTGGTCACCATGTGTTGAAGTGGCCTGTCTTACCGAAGTACATTAACATGAAAACATTAACACCAGAAACGCTTGTGCAATAAAAGAAAAAGCTTACCCATTTCAATGGCTGTGAGTCTCCCCTGTCACCTCACCACCTCAGCCGAGAGACCTTTCCACTCACAAGTATCTGGTATCGAACAACTTCTGAGCTATCACTGTTGTCTATTGTAAATAAAACATCTTCTGGTATAACTTATGCATATGCCGTGTGTAGTTTTCATGTAGCCTGCAGTAGAATCAGTTATAAGCTCGTGCAGTCTGTGTAAATAACGTGCTGTCAACCTAACAGAGAACTTGGATGTTATTCCATGTGTCTACTAGTGTCTTAACTTTCCTATTTTGTCAAGTAATAAATATGTAATAGAAATTATAATTGTGAAATTGAGATATTTCTTCTTAAATAGTTTATACTATCTTCGTTTTCTGTGCCCCTGACCTTGCCATGATACAATCAGCTGTTGGAGGGGCTGGGAGGAATATGGCGGTCTCATGGACTTGGCCACACTGTATAGTCACTGTACACATTCTATACAGTAATAGGGCAATCCAAACAAGTGATCGTGCTATGGAATTGCATACAGTAGATATTTGGGGTACGACACGTTTATAACCCCTGTTCTTATATAACTCTCCCTATAAAACCGTACAGCGGCCAAGAGGAAACTTGAACTCATTTGCATTGCAACTTACTACAGCATGAAGTTCCTAGTAGTAGAGATCTACACTCTCACACAGACCAACAGATCAATTATTCGAACCCTCTCAAAACTGTGACAGTGATTGTTGATATCATGAACTTTACTATTGTCGAGGCGTGTTTGACTGGGAATCACTTCACTTCAAAGACAGCAACTCAGGTAAACTGCAATGTGCTTCGCGACCAATAGTGTGACGAGGGCTATATAAACATTCCAGTTGGCCTGACAGCGGTATCGTTTATATACCTACAGTATGTGTGCCTTTGCTGACAAGACCTAGTGTTTACAGTGCACTATGTCTTCTGGTATGGGCTAGAGTAATTTTGTTACTTTCATTGATCTGTCTCTGTCTTATACTTGGCTTTGACAATATGAAAGTGACTAAGGTATGAGTGATGCTAGTAATGCCATTCCTTCTGCAGCCAGTCCCTGCTATGAATGGTGTGAAAATGTTGCTCATAGGGTCAGTTGGTGCAAGCATTTCAGTGGGCTTGGCAGACTGATATGTAATAGAAACTGCTGGCTCGGTGAGGAAAGCAACGGGAAACTACCTCACTCCTCATTTCCCTAGTACGTCTCTTCAGTAATGCCTAGGCCATCTATGACAGCTGATGGCAGAGCTGTTGAGGATCCAGCCAGCCTTAGGGCTCAAGACTGAACATACACCTACAGTATGTAGCACTATTGTATTTCCCCGAAGTCAACACACATGATCAGTTCCATCTGATTAGTATAGTATGAGCGTGGTAGTGTAGGTAGAAAGGCATTGTCTACATTCCCCCAACCGAGAAGGTAGTCATGTGGAATGGATAGTGATCCGGTGGTGGGTGATATCATATGCAGGTACAGATAATTCAAATAATAATATATATTCGTTTACGGCCATTAGAGACCACGTTAAGTAACAATTACATGTTTCTGGAAGCCTTCCTCACTGCCCAGAACTTTAGTATCCTTTCTCTGGCAGCCTGTCTTCTTTCTTCCGTCCACCCACGGTTAAGTTTTAGTTCGTCATGGAATCCCTGAAATCTGTTGATCACTGACCTAAACTTTGTTCGGTTTGAGATGTCTAATAATAATAATAATAATAATAATAATAATAATTTGGTATTCGTCCAATACTTTTACCAGTTCCATTTGTTTGTAGTGGATGCAGTCATAGAATTAAAGTCACAGTCACCGAGGCTTTCAATTCTAAAGCTAAAATGTGGAAATAAATCTTATGTGCTCTTCAATGCCGACGCCTCGATCAACGAGGACAATAGGAAACATTCTGATAAAGTAGAGAAATGTTGATCCCTGCTGGAAAGAGAGATGATGGAAGTACCTGATTATCAAGTGGAAATCCTTCTAGGAGACTTCAACGCACAGATTGGAAAGGAAAGGGCATATATAAAAAAGTTGGAAGATATCTGGGACACAGAAGGACAAACAAGAATGGAGAGAGACTGATCAATGTCTGTGATCCCTTCAACTTAAAGTTAATGTCCACGTGGTTTAAGAAGGAAACCAAGATGATGACTAGCGCGGGCAGTTCAGACGGGAAAATGGAGGAGAGAAGAATATCGTAAATAACACAAAAATTATTTTTGTTGAAAGAAAAATACCATGATTCCTCAACCAATAATTATATTAAACAATGAGTTATGAGTACAGTCAACAACTCGCTCCACCAAGTAACATCAAGCAAAGCAAAGAGGTTCAAAGAAGTTAAGTGAGCAAAGACTTCATACACAAAAGTGTTATATGAACAAAAGACATACTGAAGCGCTGTGTTGTAGTGGAGGCTACTGAGTGCATGATTCGAAGCAGTGTATCGATTCATTTAAGTGTCCGAGTGAATCGATTCACAGGAACGGCGAGCTCACGGCACACGATTCAGCTGACTCGCAGCGGACAGTGCTGAGTGGCGCACTCACGGCTCACTAGCGGGACACTGGATATTGGCGGGGAGCCGAGGTTCCGCTGCAGCGAGACACAGTGAATCATAGCACACTGAAAGAATCGTGCTCAATCACGGCTCAGTGAGACACAAGACACACACGTCTCCTTATCGGCACACTGGACACTGGTGGGGAGCCGAGCTTCCGCCTCTAGCGAGACATACAGTGAGCCATGGCACACCGAAAGAACGTACGGAATCACGACTCAGTGAGACACAACACACACACGGCTCCTTATCGGTACACTGGACATTGGCGGGGAGCCGAACTTCCTCTGAAGCAATACATACAGAGCCATGGTACACTGAAAGAATCGTGGTTACGGCCACTCGTTTCTTCATCCGATTCCTAGAGCGAGGGTAGTGTGGTGCCAGTATCTCGATAAAGGTTTCCGGGCCTATATGGCCTTACCGAGTTATACTCTTCGCGTCGTGAAGCTTAAAATGAGCTTTGTCTCATCCTTGTGCAAAAAAATACGATATTGGCCTATGTTAATTTGCCAAAGGACCTAAATCTAGGGAATGGATAGGACTGTTAAAATTTCTTGTAGACAGGGTTACCCGTACGGTCGTAAGAGGTAAGTATACAACATTTAATTCAGATTAGTGGAACGGTATGGATTTGTATAAGGAATAGATAGACGGACAGACAAACAGACATACTGCTTTATATATAGGCAACATACAGTAGACTGTGTTAGGTTAGACCGAAAAATCTTATTATAATTAATGTTTACGTAGTTTTAAAATGTTATATTCGTGTTATTTAAAAAATAATAGTATGGATCATGCAGTCAGTGTATTATATGTAATGATATCTAATAACTAAATATCATATTCAAATATTCAGTCTCTTCAGGCCTTTTCAGTAGCATTTTACCAGCGGCCACTCTTAATGTGACAGCGGTGACCTATCCAAGACGCTAGCGGCTAGTACGCCGCAGAGACACCACCGCAGGGCACCGTTGTAGGACAATGCTGAGCAGGTTCACTAGGGATCGTCAGTTGGATTCTCACAAAGCTTGCCTATAGTGGTCGAATATTTGATTATTTGTAATCGGTGAAATTAAATTATGGTTTCATTCTGAGAATTTGATTTTTGATAAATAAGTATAAAATATACTTTCGAAGCTGGAAGTCAAGGAAGGGATTTTATGACAATGTTTAAAGGAAAATAAAAGATGGTGCACTTTTTCCTATTGAACACACTGGGCAATTGAAAATAATAAATCCGACTTTAACAAGCACGCGGCTTGCTAGGTGATACAAATTCGAACCCTAATTATGACAGTACAGTTTTTTGCTAGTTGTTTTACGTCGCACCGACACAGATAGGTTTTATTGCGACGATGGGACAAGAAAGGCCTAGGAATGGGAAGGAAGCGGTCGTGGCCTTAATTAAGGTACAGCCCCAGCATTTTCCTGGTGTGAAATTGGGAAACTACGGAAAACCATCTTCAGGGCTGCCGAGAGTGGGGTTCGAACCCACTATCTCCCGGATGCGAGCTCACAGCTGCGCGCTCCTAATCGCACGGCCAACTCGCCCGGTAATAGTACAGTTTCTGTGAACACAAATTCGTCACCACGCTGGAATTCCACACCCTTGACTTCCAATAGGTCAGATTCCAAGAACGTTTGAGTGAGGTTATGGTCACTGTCACCTTGGTAGGGAATTTGTACTGAGGTCACTTGTTAGTTAACGGAGGACGTTGGCGCAACTAACCTTGACGTACAGAAACAATGTTAATAGTTACGCTACATAGATGATTTCGGACGAGTAGATGCTCTCAGCTGCGCACGTGAACCGTGGAAATAATACACCAATTGACTCGCATCATTCCCGTACGATACGATACAGACAGATTCCCTTGCATGGGTGATTGAACTACTGTATTTTGTCTGTTTTGGAGAGTACGTTGTTGCCGATTGAACCTCTCGAACTTTGAAGTAGGCGACTGTTTGTTGGAGAAAATAGATTAGCCTCTCTTAAACAAAAGCCAGGTTTAATCTCGGCTCAGTTCGATGGTATTTGAAGGTGCACATGTACTGTACGACAGCCTCGTGCCAGTACATTAACGGCACATCACAGAACTCCTGCGGTAAGTTATTCCAATCCCTAACTCCCCTTCCTATTAATGAATATTTGACCCAATTTGTCCTCTTGAATTCCAACTTCATATTGTGATCTTTCCTACATTTAAAGACGCCACTGAAACTTATTCGTCTTCTAATGTCATTCCACGCCACCTCTCCGCTGACAGCTTGGAACATATCACTTAGTCGAGCAGCTCCTCTTCTTTCTTCCAAGTCTTCCCAGCCCAAACCTTGCAACATTTTTGTAACACTACTCTTATGTCGGAAATCACACAGAACAAATCGAGCTGCTTTCCTTTGGATTTTTTCCAGTTCTTGAATGAAGTAATATTGGTGAGTGTCCCATATACTGGAACCATACTCTAGTTGGGTCCTACCAGAGACTTATATGCCCTCTCCTGTACACCCTTACTACAACCCATAACCATGTGCAGAGATCTGTACCCTTTATTTACAATCATATTTATGTGATTACCCCAATGAAGATCTTTCCTTATATTAACACCTAGATACTTACAATGATCCCCAAAAAGAACTTTCACCCCATCAACGCAGTAATTAAAACTGAGAGGACTTTTCCTATTTGTGAAATTCACAACCTGACTTTTAACCCCGTTTATCAACATACCATTGCCTGCTGTCCATCTCACAACATTTTCGAGGTCATGTTGCAGTTGCTCACAATCTTGTAACTTATTTATTACTCTATAGAGAATAACATCATCCGCAAAAAGCCTTACCTCTGATTCCACTCCTTTACTCATATCATTTATATATATAAGAAAACATAAAGGTCCGATAATACTGCCTTGAGGAATTCCCCTCTTAATTATTACAGGGTCAGATAAAGCTTCACCTACTCTAATTCTATGAGATCTATTTTCTAGAAATATAGCAACCCATTCTGTCACTCTTTTGTCTAGTCCAATTCATCCATGGGAAATCATCATCACACCTGCTGGTGGTGGGGTTTGAAGCTTTCACTTCCTAATTCAACGTTACCGTTGCACGAATTCGCTCTGTTGACGGGAGGGTTATCCTCCGAAACATAAGGTGCAATTTCACACGAAAATTCGACCCCAAAATCCTCTGCGATCCACACCTAGGACGGTAATTGCGAGGGTAATCCCAAAAATAAGGTCTCATATTGTTTTATAAATACAGAACTTTGCTCATGTGGCTGTTGGTCACAATATTGTGAAGAGCGTTTTCTGTCTCGGACTACAAGAGAAGCAGTATCTCGCGTTGGCGTAGTGAAACATGGACTATGCTTCATAGCTACGTTTGACGTTATTTTAACGATAAAGTATGAGGTTCATGAAATATTTAATAGGCAAATGTACAAAATGCAGTATGATAAATAGATGATGTACAGTACAATAGTACTAGTATATAGTAATATTATGCGTTTGCTTCTTCACTAAGTGCTTAGAATGATACTAAAAGGGATCATTTTTACAGTTAAAAGCGCACTAAAGCAGTAACTAATTTGAATAATTATAAAATGATTAATGAAATTTAAGAAGAGTTCAAAATAAGTATTATACGTGCAGTAACAAACTTAACCTAATACAGTTACAAAAGCATAGTAAAATACTAGTCTAAGTACATGAACTAACATGAATAAGTTATAAAATGAGTAATGAATTCCAAGAAGAGCCGGAAATCGGAATTTTACGTACATTAACAAACAACATAAACTAGTTACGAAAGCATAGTAAGATAGCTAATTAATTAAATGAACTAATTTGAATTATTAGAAAATGAGAAAATAAATCTAGAGTCCAAGATTGGTATTATAAGTAAAGTAACAACTTGACCTAATCCAGTTTAAAAATCTACTACAAATTGAAGTTTAAAAACATAATTGTCGAAAATTTTGCACTTGACAAACAGGGGCGTCTTTCCGTTATCCAGTAGTATGGCCCTGCTTTGAAAAAAATCCCTTTTTCTGTGTAAAACTAAGACCTCACATTGCGAAGTACAATGTTCTTTTAGTAACCTGAATTGCGGTTCAGAATATGAAGCGTCTATTAACGGCTCATCTTCAGGGCAATGTCACGCGGAATGTTTCTATTGAGGCGAGAAAATAAAGCACCGTCACTGTTTCGAAGCACCGATGTAGCTGACATGTACGGAAAAACTGTTGTTTCTGTTCACGCGACACGACACACGAGGCAATCTCACTGCTTCGAAACAGTGAAGCGTTGATGTGTCGAGGCATCGAGACAGCTGATTGCGCGGCTCAGTATTTCCTAGCACACACACTAGCCAACTCTACCTCCAAACCGCAGCAAATCAATGCCTAAACCTTCATTTCCAAACTATCCACACCGCTCTTAACGCTCACTTTCAGTTCAATAGGTTAGAAATACTTGTGTAATTGGCACCCGTAACACACCCGGTCCAATATACCTGATCCCTTCTCCGCTCTCATTCATTCCACCTCAATATGAGACCTAATACCTGTACATAATCTTCTGCTAACGCTTTTCCCAACCTTAATACATATACAACATACCTTCACTCTACTCACCTCATCTATCCATATCTCCTCTCTAACCCCACCCAGTCACTTGGCCAGAAAAAGGGTATTGCCCTCTAGGTGGCCCGTCCCACCCCCTCAGGGCGGGAATGTAAACATTTTTTTAAATGTGCCGGTCGGCGGTTGCAGAGTAGGCTTCGCCCTACAATTGACCAAAGCTGGTCCGTGTTCCGACAGCTCTGCACTCCGACCGACCAACCGACCAGAGGAGAGGTAGCCGTGGCTCTGCCGTGAACCTACGCCTCTGCATTCGGGAGATGGAGAGGATCTGGTCTTCACCGTCGGCTGTCCTGAGAATGGATTTCCGTGGTTCTCCACTCTTCTGCACTAAGACGAAGGTCGGGACAGTTCCTAGTATAGGCCACGGCCGGCAACCGCTCACCTTCTCCGAACATCTCCTTGGCCTGAGAGACGGCGTAACCGTTACCGTTTCAGTGGTAGTATTCTAATGTTCCGTGAATCATATCACTGTATGGATTCAGTAACGTGAACGGAATCAAGTTAATCTGTTCGGTAAAATGAATCGAATATCCCATCACTACTATAATGCCTACGGTAAGCATAGGCGGTTACCTGTTGCCAAAAGTATTTATTGTGTTGCAGGAGCCAGCAGGAAGATTTGGCCTAATAGTTTTGAAAAATATATGTTTAAAGCTGATAGTGTTATTGTCACAGCTACAAAGTCGAGGAAAATGGAAAAGGGAGAGTTAAGATAGTGGTTTAGAGTAGCCTTCTTTCCGTATTCGTGTAACAGTTGAGCTCTGATTCTTGGTTCTTAGACCACAGCTTATCTTCAGGTTATTCCAGAGGGAAGTAATTAAATTCCTTCAAATTCCTCCCCGTACCACTGGAAAGATCCAATCCATAGAAACATTATTCTGACATTGGAAATCTTTACGCCGCGGATTATCGGAGCTTATGGTGTCTCGTCTAGACATGAATGCTGAACTTTATAACAGAGACGCTATTCTTAAATTGTTCTCTTCCATTCATTTTCAATGCTCATCTCCTAGATTCCGGAACATGATAAAATACTCCTCGTTTGTTGGGAAACATGTAACAGAGCGACCGGCCGAGTTTCTAGTACCCGCTAAATACAGCCTGGAAACGAAAAATAAAATATGGGAGGAACAGTGTGGAAATAAAGTGCTTATTCATTTACGAAAAATAAAATAAACACAAAAGACTTGTGTTTCGAACATTTTATCACTGCCATTTTGCTTGCTATCTTTCTCTGTCCCACTACACATCGAAGGTTTTCCGCGACGCCTGTATGCGAAAGGACTAAGATTGGGAAGGAAGTGGTCGTGGCCTTAATTAAGGTACAGCCCCAGCATTTGCTTGGTGTTAAAATGGGAAACCACGGAAAACCATGTTCAGCAAAGCCGATAGGAGGAGTCGAACCCGCCATCTCCCGTATGCAATCTAACGGCTACGCGACCCTAAGCGCACGGCTAACTCGCCTAGGATTTTTGCTTTACTTTCGTCCCTCAAAAGCAGTAATCTTCAAACACACGCAGCAAAAGACTCCCCTTAACCGGCTCAGCTGATTGCAGCGTACCTGCTCACCGCACGACTCTCCCGCGGGGATAACCAGCCGTACTACATTACAAGGATTTCAACTTCGATTTTTGGATGTTGCAGTGGAAAAGAGCAGCTCATTTTTTGCATATGGTCTTCTTACACCATGCGGAGTGGCTCAGACGGTTGAGGCACTGGACTTTTGACCGCACCTTGGCAGGTTCGATCCTGGGTCAGTCCTATGGTATTTGAAGGTGCTCAAATACGTCAGCCCCGTGACGGTAGATTTACTGGCATGTAAAAGAACTCCTGAGGGACTAAATTCCGGCAATACGGCGTTTTCGAAACCGTAAAAATAGTTTGTGGGATGTGAAGCCATTATTATTATTATTATTATTATTATTATTATTATTATTATTATTATTATTATTATTATTATTATTATTATTATTATTATTATTATTATTATTATTATTATTGCTGCTGCTGCTTTAGTGTATCTGGGACCCGTACCGATGTTCTGGTAATATGTCAGCAGGTGAACTCATGGGAAATTCGCATTATCTCACGTCAAAATCAGCTGAAGGAAAAAGGGTTCAACTTCTTCTTAATGTGCCATCTTCTAGCGAAGGTTGGCGGTCAACATGGCGATCTTGAATTTGGATGCAGCGACACGGAACAAAGACATCGTGTCCAACCCATACCAGTCTACGAGGTTCTTCATCCATAGAGTTCGTCGTCTACCAGGACTCCTTTCTTTCTTTCTTAATCCGTTTACCCTCGAAGGTCGGTTTATCCCTCGGACTCAGCGAGGGATCTCACCTCTACCACCTCAAGGGCAGTGTCCTGGAGCTTCAGACTCTGGGTCAGGGGATACAACTGGGGAGGATGACCAGTACCTAGCCCAGGCGGCCTCACCTGCTATGCTGAACAGGGGCTTTGCAGAGGTATGGAAAGAGTGGAAGGGATAGACAAGGAAGAGGGAAGAAAGCGGCCGTGGCCTTAAGTTAGGTACTATCCCGGCATTTGCCTGGAGGAGAAGTGGGAACCACGGAAAACCCCTTCCAGGATGGCTGAAGTGGGAATCGAACCCACCTCTACTCAGTTGACCTCCCGAGGCTGAGTGGACCCTATCCAGCCCTCGTACCACTTTTCAAATTTCGTGGCAGAGCCGGGAATCGAACCCGGGCCTCCGGGGGTGGCAGCTAATCACATTAATCACTACATCACAGAGGCGGACCCCTGCGAATATAATAATTGTAAAGCTTCTGAACACCAGTTCAAGTGAATTATTTGAGTAAACTAAGGGCAATTCAATGTTGTTATTTGTTGTTGATTTTTCAGTATTTTTACGCAAATTGAACTATGATAGCTGAACACGAAGATGTCGCTCATTATTGTTTTACAAGGTCTAAATCTAGGTCATCGGCCCCGAAACAAAAGTAAACAAAAAGTATAGACAGTGTAGTTTAATTAAACTTAGCAGACCCAAGCAACCGGCTCCGTGGTGTAGGAGTAGCATGCCCGCCTCTTACCCGGAGACCCAGGTTCGATTCCCAGCCAGGTCAGGAATTTTTACCTGGATCTGAGCCCTGGTTCGAGATCCACTCAGCCTACGGGATTACAACTGTGGGACTATCTGACGGCGATAGCGGCCCCAGCCTGGAAAGCTAAGAATAACGGCCAAGAGCATACCACATGTGACATGTGACCTCGTACTATGCAGGCCAATGCGCTTCGGGGCTGTTGTGCCGTTCCCTATTTTCATGCCAGGAAAATGGTGAGGCTGTATTTTAATTAAGGCCATTGCCGCTAATTTCCCATTTGTAGTCCTTCCACTAGCAAAAAGATTTCTTATACTTTGAGAAAATCATTCAAAGCCCTCTATTTTAAATTCAATCCTTTCTCCCTCTGCCCTTGAACACTCACAAGACACAGATTTGACAAACGGTTTTGTAATAATTTCGTGTACTACGCGCAGTCCTTGCAAGGCAGACACTCCGACGAGAAATAGCGGCGTCTGCAGTGTAAGGAATCTGAGTATCGTTGTGGTGGAGGATGGTGCTGTGTGTGGTGTATGGGTCCCCGTGTATCTTTATTTCTAAAGGAGATTGCAATTACCAATTTTAACGTCTGTAACGTCTACAGTTTTGAAATATATGTATCCGCATTAAAAAATGTAAACGCTTTCTTCACTTCTCTCCACCCCAGCCCTCCCCTTAAGTGGACTTTCTGAAAACAAAAAACATGTGTTTCTTGATTTTGAAAGAAGATTACAAATACCAATATTCAAGTCTGTAACATCTGTAGTTTTCGAGATATAAGTAAATTCCATTGAAGCATTCAACCTCTTTTTCGAGCCTTTTCACCCCTTAAATGGATTTTCCGAAAACAACAAATACGTATTTCTTTATTATTAAAGGAGATTCCAAATACCAGTTTTCACGTCTGTAACATCTTCAGTTATTGAGATATAAATAATCTAAATCAAACGATTCAACCACTTTTTCAGTTTTACCCCCACCCACCTTAAGTAGATTTTCCGAAAACAAAAAATACGTGTTTATTTATTTTTATAGGAGCTTCCATGTAACAATTTTCACGCCTGTAACATCTTCAGTTTTTTATATTTAAGTATCCTCATGAAAAGGATTCAACCCCTTTTTCACTTATTTGTACCACCTTTAAGCGGTTTTTTGAAAACAAAAAAATGCGTGTTTGTTTTTAAAGGAGAGTCCAAATACCCATTTTCACGCCTTTAATCTCTTAAGTTTTTGAGATATAGATATACGCATTTTAAAAATTAACCCCCTACTCACCCCCTTAGCGACGGAATATCCAAAAATCTTCCTTTAGTGAGCACCTACTCTGTAATATAAATGTATCACCAAACTTTAATTTCTCTGTGTTCAGTAGTTTTGGCTCGGTGATGATGAATGAATCAGTCAGTCAGTCAGTCAGTCAGTCAGTCAGGATGTGTTATTTTATATTTATAGATATGCTGATGATCTTGCTTTAGTACCTCAAGCAAAGGAGTTTGAGGAAGTTGAACAAGTTCTTACAACAACACTGAGAACTTTCACTGATTATTATAGTAAGAACCACCCGAAACCAAATCCCCAGAAAAGTCAGGTATGTATTTTCCACCTCCAAAACAAACAAGCGAAGAGAGGACTGAAAGTTAACTGGGAGGGCACCGAGTTAGAACACTGTTTTATGCCAAAATACCTTGGCGTCACTTTAGACAGATCTCTAACATATCACAAACACTATCTCAGTACAAAGCAAAGAAAGAGCAAACTCACTGGCAGTAACTGGGGAGCCCACCGCCTCCCCTGCAGGGGAGTATACATGGCCTGTATGGCATAGCTCCACTCATGCACGTCCACTGGATGTCTGAAACCTATAGACACGATTTATTGCTTGACAGGTATTGCACCATCTGGTATACGGCAGAAAGTAGCTGCAGATGCTTAGAGAAAGAAGGCTGAAATAAATCAGTTTCACCCACGCCATGGTTATTAACCACCAAGATCTTGGGGTTGAAATCCAGGAAAAGTTTCCTCAGTACAACTTCAGCGCAAAGAGCCAGAACACAACTGTGAGCTGCTAGATGTGACCATTTTCAAACGTGGATGAAACCTATTGAATGTGTTTCCTCCTGGGCGTATTTCAGACTGGTTAACCTGGATATCATTGAACAGACTGCTATCAGGTGTTGTCAAATTCCGGAACGACTTTGTCGAATGGAGCTATTCGAAGAACCAACACAGTGTAATTTTCTTCCTTTAGTGATTGAATTACTCAGTAGTTCTTATATGATACATATTCCATTATTTTACACAATTATGTTATATTAAAATTTGTATAGCTTCTGACTTGAGTTTATAAATACTGTAACTTGACGCTAACACATCGAAGGTTTTTGACGACGGAAGATGAAAAAGGACTAGGAGTGGACAGTAGTGGCAGTGGCCTTAACTAAGTCACAACCTCACCATTTGCTTCGTGTAAAAATGGGAAACAGAAAGCTATCTATCATCAGGGCTGCCGATGGTGGGATTCGAACTCCCTATCTCCCAAACGCAAGCTCACAGCTGCGTGACCTGAACAGCGCGGCTATCTCACTTCGAACATTCTTGATGACAGTGCTAAATCGTATGCTAAGAACTAGTTTCAAGGTTAGGCAAGATGGCGGCGTGCATGACGGTGGTTACAAGTATTCTCCGTGCATTAATTATAGTTTTGTTGGTAAAAAGTGCCGTGACCTACGCGAAAAGTGTAACAGTGCATTCGGACAAGTCTCGTGGTGATTTGAAGAGGATTCATCTACTGGAAAAACTGTTGGTAAGTGAGAAATGTTCTCTTAAGTGTCTCACTTGGTGTGGCAGTGAAAGCCCCAGGCTGCGGGCGGTAGGGCGGCCACGTCGTGATGGGGAAGGCAGAGTTGTCAGACTTCCGATCGTTGGGCAGCCACTGTGGTGCCTAACTCTCGCGTTAATTGGAGACATTGAATTGAAACCCAGACGTCAGCATTGCACAGTATGTGAAAGCAGTGGGCGACATAATCAACTATTTGTGAACTGTAACAGTTGTTCGTCAAGTAGCCACAGGACATGTGCACAAATATCTACATCAGAATACAGGAAATTAAAGAAGGGGGGAAAACGTAGACTTGCTGGCAATGCGAAATGCCGCCACTAACGAACTCTTTTTTTTTTTCCAATACCAGTGACGTTACCAGTGACTCTGTAAATAGCTACAACTGTAAATATGTAAATAATAATCTCTCTTTGCGTTTAACGCACGCAGCATTTTACGTCCAGGTAGAAAAGAATATATTCTCGCTTCGGTCTCAAGCCTAGAACCCTCTATTGTGTGTATTAGTGAAACATGGCTTTCAGACACAATTAATGACTCAGAAGTGCTACCAGATTCTTTTGTCCTGTTCCGTAAGGACCGGATCCTAACCACAGGAGGCGGAGTACTTATTGCTACAAAACCGAAGTGTAATCCAACTAGACGTCCCGAGTTGGAGACGACAGCTGAAGCCGTGTGAGTGGAAATTACATGCGGTAATAATAAATTCTTCATCGGATCAGTGTATCGTACACCGAAGTCCTCGCAAACGATGAACGATGCATTGCTCCCCTCTCTGGAGCGTGTGCAACAAGTGCAGAATAATTACGACGCAATTTATATTGCCGGTGACTTCAATCTTAAAATTACTTGGTCTAGAAATGCCGCCCCAGTACCAAACAATCCGCTTGCTAATAGTTTTTTCTCTACCTTCTACGATATTTTTCTCCATAAGTTAGTGTTCGAAGCCACTCGTATTACTCAAAATTCCCGTTCCACACTAGACCTGTTCCTTACTAACTCTCCATCATCCGTCCAGTCCCTGCACGTAATACCTGGATTTTGTGATCACCAAGCTATAATTACAACTTTGACCTACAAGAAACCCTCCCCAAAACTCCACTCCAGAACAATATATAATTTTTCCCGCACTAACTGGAACGATCTTTCCCCTCTTCTATCAAAAATTCTTCATGTTGCCCTCGAGTCCTTCACCGGCGATATAAATATCAACGAGATCTGGGAAAACTGAAAAAAGTATTTTTTGAAAGTGTCGATCAAGTTGTGCCGAAAGTTTCCATCTCTAATAAGCGAAAAACGCCATGGATCACTAAAGAGATAACATCGGGTATTCGAAAGAGAAATCGTTTATACAGGAAATGGAAGGAAAACCCAAATGACAGTAGGTGGGAGAAGTACAGACTGGCTAGGGACAAACTCAAATCATTAATCCGTGATGCGTACAGTTCATATATCCACAGCCTTAGTTTCAATAATAAAGAGCTATGGGCTTTCATCAGAAACAAAAGCGGCAAGTGCTCCATCCGTCTTCAAGTACAACGGACTAGCAGTTTCCTCTCCCCAAGAAATAGCAGACACATTTAACAGTAAATTTAAAAATAACTTCACCACTGCTGACAAGGATGAAGACATGTTCACTACAAGGACAACCCCCCCCCCCCCGTTTCCGCCCCTAACTAGCTTGTACTTCACTACTAACGAGGTCGCAACAAGTCTTCGGAGAACTAGACCTCATGCTGCGAACGGCCCAGATAACGTGCCATCGCTGTGCAGAAGCATTAGCACCTTCTCTCTGTGCAATATTTAACATCTCAGTGAATTAAACAATTGTAAATATCCTAATAACCCCCCCAATAAAAAAAATTTAAAAAATTAAAAAGAGGGGGAGAAGGGATATATTAAAAAACACGGTAGGAATCACAAATAAACAAGGAACAACAAAATGATACAACACAAGAAGAACAATCTTAATGTAAAAACCCAAAATTGTAAAATTGTAAAAAGTATAACCAAACTGTACAAATTGAAAAGATCAATAAATACTTAGTCAAGAGGTCGAGACCCCCTCCCAACTCCCTCAACTTAGCAAACCTCCATCCTTCTCTACCAATCCCATCAAATCCCCAAACCCCGCCAAATCTCCTGGCCAGAGAGAAGGCGTAACCTTCTAGGTGGCCCGCCCCTTCCCTACGGGAAGGGGAATGAAAACTTCCCCCTTGGTCCTTGGTCTCAGTGAATAGTGGGACTGTTCCAGAAGAATGGAAAGCAAATGTCGTTCCCGTATTCAAAGACGGTGACAGGGAAAATGTAGACAACTATCGCCCAGTCTCTATTACATCTGCGTTATGTAAATGCATGGAACGCCTAATTGTTAAACATGTGCTGGATATTCTGAATGAGAGAAACCTCTTGAATAAAAAACGGATTCCTCCCTGGGAAATCCTGTACTACACTTTAAACAGCAGTAATTGATGAGTGGGCCAGTCTAATATATCCCAAGTGGACTGCGTAACTCTCGACTGGAGTAAGGCTTTGATCAGGTACCTCATCAACGACTGTTGTTAAAACTTAACAAGTGTGGCATTCAAGGCAAACTGCAGGCATGGTTTCGATCATTCCTGTAGGTCGGACGCAGAGCGTTGTGTTCAGTGGGGCCAGGTCAGAACAAACTTTAATCACCTCGGGTGTGATTCAAGGTAGTGTGATAGGACCGCTTCTGTACACGATATTGACGCTGGATCTGCCAGGTTGTGTATCGTCTTCTATGGCACAGTATGCTGATGACACCATCATTTACAGAGCCGTTCGCAATGAGAACGACGTAAATACTGTAATTCACAGTCAGATCTAGATAGTGTGGCTGTGTGGTGCAAAATAAATAGAATGTCTATAAATGTACAGAAATGTAAATATTTACGCTTAACTAGAGCAAGATCACAGTTACAACACCAAATTTCACTGTGTGGTAAAAACCTGATGCCCTGCACCTCAATAAAATTGCTTGGCATTCACATTTGCAGCAATTTAAAATGGAACAAGCATGTAGAGGAAATAAGGTGCAAAGCATACAGAGTCCTGGGATTCATCCGCAGATCTCTACTGGGAGCCAGGAAGAAAGCAGTTCAGACAGCCTATCCGTCATTAGTACGGCCAATACTGTTGTACGGGCTTCCTTCCTGGCACCCTACTACAGTGGAGAACATGATGAAACTAGAGGGAGTTCAATGCCGAGCAGAACGATTAATTACTCAATACGGTCATTTAAATACAGCCAGGTCACTGCCCCCCATAACTACCCCCTGTAAACAAATAGATATTGCTTTCCTGAGAAAATCCCTCGCAGGTAACATTCATATAAACACTTTCAACCGCTTACAGCTAAACTATCGTTCCGCTCAAAGAGGTCGAGTTGTGTCCCTTTTCCCTTCATTTGCAAGAACAGTATCATATAAAAGTGGCTTCTTTAATCGTTCTGCTCGGTTGTGGAATGAACTCCCACCTCAGATAAAAGAACTACCTCCAGAGAAATTTTGTAAAGAGGTAAAAAGGATGTATATATAATGAAACCTTCTGTACATAATATAATTTTTCTACTGTGTGAATGTTCAGTATGAGTGGGAGAACGGATGAAAGTTTATGGGATCCCGAGTGAGACTGTATGTGGGTATGAGTGAGCAGGCCTAGCTAAAGTGTATGTGGGGATTCTAGAGAGATAGAGATTGTGAGGGTGCGCGCGCGCGTGTGTGTGTGTGTGTGAGAGAGAGAGAGAGTGTGTCGAATTACTTGAATGTTGAACATGTTTTGTGAGTATTATGTAAATATGCCTTGTAAATACGGTAACAGTATATAAGCACACTATGTAGAATGTAATTGTATATTTGAATATTGTAATGTTAAGTGGGGAGGGAGGCACTTTCGTGTATGTGGGGCTATGCCCTTTCTCCATCCACCATCCATAAATTGTACCTACAATTAATGGAAAATAAATAATAATAATAATAATAATAATAATAATAATAATAATAATAATAATAAAAGTAATATGAACATGTTATCTATTGTAGATCCCTCTGTGGACCTGTGGTAGAGAGTAGGCCTCCCCGAGCGCAACATCGTGGGTTCAAACTCTGCAGAGGAAATCGGATTTTTGAAAGGTGGAACGAAGTCTATTCGACACTCCATGTCGTACGATGTCGGCATGTAAAAATATATCTGGTGACACATTTGGTCTCTACCCAACCAAATTCATTAAAATTCAACCGCAGACGCCCAAGAGAGTTTGGGTTTACTCTGACATTAGTACGCCTAGAGTAACTATCAGGCAGCCAGATGGCGTCAAATTAAAATGCCTGTACACGGTAGCTGAGACCATGCGGTTATTATTATTATTATTGTTCTTTCTTTCTTTCTTTCTTTCTTTCTTTCTTTCTTTCTTTCTTTCTTTCTTTCTCTCTCTTTCTTAATCCGTTTACCCTCCAGGGTTGGTTTTCCCTCGGACTCAGCGAGGGATTCCACCTCTATCGCCTGGGTCTAGGGAAACAAATGGGAAGGAGGACCAGGCGGCCATTCTGCTATTCTGAACAGGGGCCTTGCGAAGGGATGGGAAGTTTGGAAGGGTCAGACAAAGAAGAGGGAAGCAAGCGGCCGTGACCTCAAGTTAGGTACCATCCCGGCATTTGCCTGGAAGAGAAGTGGGAAACCACACGAAAAATCACTTCGAGGATGGCTGAGGTGGAAATCGGACCCCTCTCTACTCAGTTGACCTCCCGAGGCTGAGTGGACCCCGTTCCAGCTCTCGTACTACTTTTTCAAATTTCGTGGCCTCCATTGGTGGCAGGTAATCACGCTAACCACTATACTCCGTACGGCTCTACTTCTAAATTGACGTTTTAGCAGATTTTGGTTCTGTCTGGTGGTTATGCGCTGAAGCATAGACATCCAACCAATCCCAAGCTGCCATTCATATCGATTTATATCGGCAGAGCACGATCACGAAACCTACTTGCCAACTCTAATATTACATTCGCCACGTGGTTAACCTATCTCGCTCAGCGTGTATGGGTATTCGGTACGGTTAGCGATCTTTTATATTTTCCTTCAATATTTAGTGTGTTTTTCATATTGTTGGAGGGTTCCAGTGATTCTGAGATCAGTAGAGTGTTTCCTTTGTAGGCCACAACCTCCTTTCTGTCCCGGCCATTAGCCGTTAGTGATGTGTTATTTTCTCATTCTCTTTTATTGTTAATAATATATTCTCTTTTAGTGCCAGATATTGTTAGAAAGTGTAGTTCTTGTGAATTTGTTTTCAATCCATATTCATTCGTTTTTCTGAGTACTGTATTACAATTTACAAGGGCTGTTTACCGCGGTCATATTGCATCAGCTGTTCTCGCAGACGTAGCGCGCTGGCAACAGAGGGAAGGTGATGCTCATTTGTTTTGCGAAACTTCAATTTAGAAGTAAGGCCGTGCGGTGTATACACCACAGAGGCGGACACTATTATTATTATTATTATTATTATTATTATTAGTATTATTATTATTATTATTATTATTATTATTATTATTATTATTATTATTATTATTATTATCTCCTCTTTTGCGGTTATACTGCCATATGTTACAGGGAATCGTAATTGCCTTACGCCTATATTATAGTTGTATGGACTTACTAAGGTAGAGAAAATACAGTACATTACATATATGTTGAGAGAATTGAAGGGCGTTATGGTAAAAATGCAAACTCGTGTCCTCATGCTGAGGTGGTGCAGCTCTTTTCAGGCACACCCCCATTGGAGGTGAGCTGCATGTACCATTTCAACCATATACCAGCCCTCCTGCCATTCTTAAATTTCTGGCAGTACCGGGAATCGAACTCGGGCCCCCGAGGATGGAGGCGGACGGCGTTATGGTGGCCTCAGGTCAATGTGTGAAAAACTGAGCATGAAGAAATCAGAAAAGGAAGAATAGCCGACACGTCATGTAGGCCTAGTAGAAAAACTATTAAGGAGAGGTTTGTTGAATTATAGTTTTTTAATGTAAATTAATTCTTAAGGAAAGTTCTGGAGAACCATACGTCCTTAATGTAAATTAATTCTGAAGAAAAGTTGCGGATAATCATGTCTTTAATGTTAACTAGTTTTTAAGGAAAACTGTGGAGAATCGTACATCTTCAATAGACATGTATTATTAAGGGAAGTTGTAGAGGATCGTGCGTCTTTAATGTCTTTGACGTAAACATTTTATGGAAAGTTCTAGAGAAAGGCTACATCTTGAATGCAAATTTAATCTCGGGGATAGCCGTAGAGAAATATAATTATCTAATGTAAAGAGTAGAAAGTTGTGTCATTTGTCACCCATCACTGGTTAAAAAGAAACCAGCCGTGTCTTCCAGTTTGAAGGTCAAGGCGAGCGGCATTGTAAATTAAAAACAAATCCTCTAGGTTCAGTACAGCTATCAGTCACGTTATAGGCTTCTCGATTAGCGTCTTGTTACCGATTTATTGATAAAAACCAGAACATGTCTAATTATTATTTTATTGTGGTGTTTTTTTATAATGGAGTGTAAATGGGTACTCCAATCGTATCCGCCGACCCCTATGAGAGTAGGTAGGACTAGCTGTACACTTACGGCATGAGATAGAAGGAAAGAAAGTTTACAATCGAGTGTTGAGGCTTAGATGAAGTGGACTAACCATTTTCGATGGCCTGAAGTCGAACGATTGCGAAGATTAGGTCGTTCCTCAAAGTACTAGCAGTAGCTACCTAGCCTACACCTTATCCCACAATCTTTCAATATAACAAACATCTTTCCTTTAGTACTTTGTCAGTGCTTTCTCTAGATATATCCATTCCTCTCGCAGTATTTTTCAATTACTTATTGAAGATCTGGATTTGACAACCTCTGTGGTTTGCAACCACGCTGGTCTTCATACAATGTCCTCTCCACCATTGATCGTACCCTCTTTTATAAAATACCTGTGTGCTCCTTATCTGGTATACTGATAAGAGAAATACCTCGATCGTTGTTGCAGTCCATCCTGTTTCCTTGCTTATTGATGATACAAATCAAAGGGTACCTTCCTCAAATTCCATGCTAATCATGTCACACTATGTAGCTAATTTTCTCCCCACTTTTCTGCTACATTTAATCATTTTAGGGCCAATTTCGTCCATTTATGCTACTTAATGTCATTGTATAAAAAGACTAAGACAAAATCACCTCCGTACAGGCCATGAAGGCCCTTGGAGGAGTGGAAGGTAAAGGCTTCCACCATTGTTAACCGCGGCACGTGATGTGGTAGAGTGGTTAGCTCTACGTCCGGCCGCCTTTGCCCCCAGGAATTAACCTGGTTCTCATTTTTGGTGTAGGCTGAGTGATCCTCAGGGCCATATGCACCTCCGGAAGTGGAAATCTCGTTTATTAAATTTTACAACTTCCTGACGGGGATTCGAACCCACGTCCTTGCTGGCAAACCGAGCACGCCTTTACCGCCTCGGCCAGGCAGCCCCTTTAATGTCACTGTAGTTAATTTAAAATTCATTCCACTTCCTCAAGCTGGCTCCTCATAGACATACATAAATAACTTATGTATGTCCGACTCGTTGGCTGAACGGTCAGCGTACTGGCCTTCGGTTCAGAGGGCCCCGGGTTCGGAGATTTTAACCTTAATTGGTTAATTCCAATGGCACGCGGGCTGGGTGTATGTGTTGTCATCACCATTTCATCCTCATCACGACGCGCAGGTCACCTACGGGAATCAAATAGAAAGACCTGCACATGGCGAGCCGAACCCGTCCTGGGATATCCCGGCACTAAAAGCCATACGACATTTCATTTACTTATGCATAATTGTAACTTTAGCTGAACTGCTGAATCAAATGATGGACAAGCGAGACCTAGCGTTGGAGAATGACATAACACACTGTTGATGCCGATGGTTATTAAAAAACGACCTTATTATAATTCAAGGACTGAACGATTACAGTGTAAAGTAATTTTACCATAGGGCCGATGACCTTCGATGTTAGGCCCCTTAAAACAACAAGCATCATCATCATCATCATCATCATCATCATCAATTTTACCATAATATATTTTCTTTTGTTTTACGTCTTACAGATTCAGTTGTATGTTATGACCGATTCTCTAACAGAGTGATCACTGTCTAGCATGAGTGGCTGTCTGCGAATAAGTATCAAGTTGTTCTGTGTCACAACTATTTATATCGAAATCTTCTAATCCAACATGTAGTTCTCTCTCTCAAGAACTGACTAGTTAGGAAAGGAACGAAAATTGAGAGTAAAACAGTATTGTGATTATTGATTAATTTCTGAGATTTCGTTGCTTAAGTCAGTTCACTCGGAAGGCTAAGGGATCGGTTCCTCGTCAGGGAGTCGAGACATTAAGAAACAAGATTTACACTTTAGAGAGGCTCATGGCCCTGAGGTTCACTCAGCCTACACCAAAAATGATACGGGTTAATTGCTAGGGGGGAGAGGTGACTGGGTTTAGAGCTAACCTCTCTATCACACTTAGTGCTGAGGTATCAATAGTGGAAGTCTCTACCTACCAGTGCTCTTTGTGCCTTCACGGACTGTACGGAGATGACTTTGCTTCTGTGTACACTGATGTAGACAGCAAAAACTGCATCGGCTAGTTATACTGTAAGGCACGCCTTCTTGTGAATTGATAGTAATTGGCCATTGATTTTCTTGTTTACGTTTACTGAGAGGTTTATGAACACACCTAAGTCATTTATTATTAGGAACAGCGTGACATTTTACGTGACTGTTGATATCATAAATATAAGCACAGTCATAGGACCGACAATTCTTGTGTAATCCGGATCACAGGGACGTGAATTCTCATGTTTTTATAACTACGTCAGCTGTTACATTATTATTATTATTATTATTATTATTATTATTATTATTATTATTATTATTATTATTATTATTTTCGCTTCTGTGGTGAACGTAAAATGCGCTGCCAGCCCTAGAGCTCCGGGTTCGATTCCCCGCCCTGCTACGAAATTTGAAAAGTGGTATGAGGCCTGGAACGGGGTCTACTAATACTCGGGACGTCAACTGAGTAGAGGGGGGTTCGATTCCCTCCTCAGCCATACTCGAAGGGGTTTTCCGTGGTTTTTGACTTCTCCTCCGGACAAATACCGGGATAGAACCTAACTTATCCACAAGTCACAGGGTCAGACTCTGAGAGTTACAGGACATGACCTTAGGTCGAGCTGCTTCTCACCCGGCTAACTGTATGTCGCATACTCCCATGTTATTAGCATTAAACCACTCTTCGTTTGTTCTCACTGTAACAGAACGACAAATGTCATGTACAAAGAAGCATTGGATTAAATGACGGGCTTCAAGTATCTCTAATATAGAACTGACCTCAAATACAAGCGCCTAAAATTCAGTATGTCAGCAACGAAGAAGTTACATATCCTTTGTGTGTATCAATAGATTGTTACACTGTTTTGGGCAGCAAATTGCAAAGAATAATTGGTTTAGCCTCTTTAGCCTCTAGAAAACACAAACTAAAATTATTTTTCCGAATATCCTGCTTAGTGTAACTGTAACTTCATTCTGATTAACCCGTCAATACGGGTGGGTACATCTAGTAGTGAATAAAACTGTTAATTTGTATTTAATGTTCACGAACGCCCCTGAAATCCTTCCACGGTCCCTAAGTTAAAACGTTCGGTCTAGGACTCTAGACGAAGGGCTGGTTTTTCTACTACGCATGACCATACTACCGGATTCGAGCCTGCTTCGCCTTTTCTGCGATTGGGGCCACACTAACTTTCTTCATGTATGTTCATCTCTATCATGGTCCAAATGAGTCATTCGTAGTACTAGTATCGCAGCATTCTCATCTCCACAACATGCAAGATCTGTCCTTGCTTAGAATTTACTGCGAAGTTCTCAGTGAATTAAAATCCATGGACTGGTCGGTAATCAAGCCGTATCTTCTGTGTAAGAAGCAGACACGATGCCCCTGCCCCTCGGAGCTAGCAATCATTTACATCAGATGTACTGTGAACATAGTAATCTGGGCATTTCATTCGGTCAACACGTGATATATTTTAAAATTAAATTTTGGCAGGTGATCCATTTTAAAAAAGAATGCAGTTTCAATTTTTAGTTAAAAATCATAAAATTAATAGCGTCAATTCTTTGACAACTGACTGAAATGTAAGTAATAAAAGAATGTGAGAGATGAAACAAATGTCACAAAAAGGTAGTGACAAACTGAAGCTTACCGGTACAACACAAATGCAAAATGACTTAAGGATGTAAGAGCAACATTCCTTTGCAACTGTATTTGCTTTACTTTAAGTGCAAAGTAAAGTCATTCTTAACATATTGAACAATTAATGAAGATTTAAGGTGACCCTGAAAAGCTTTGAACGACCAAGTTACTGCTTTGTTTGGATCTTCTTGAAGGTCATCATGTGCGCACAGAACCTGAATCACAAGAAGGTGCAGCAGACCATGCACAGTAGCTACTTCTGTCATTATGCGAGTAATGCTACGTGAAGGATCTACCGAACCACTACCATAAATGATACAGTAAGTAGCAGTGTTGTCCAATATTGACTGGAAAGTGCAATAGGTATCATTGTATTGCAACATTCACAACTGCCTAAAATGATTTCTGAACTTCACAAACTATAACGCATCAGACATCATTTCATTTTGTTTTCGATGTAATACATTTTTAAAATATAATTTTTTTCAATAAAGTATTACACTGGTAGAATGAAAAATTCACCTTCATTTATGATTATGATAATAATAATAATAATAATAATAATAATAATAATAATAATAATAATACCGGGCTCGATAGCTGCAGACGCTTAAGTGCGGCCAGTATCCAGTAATCGGGAGATAGTGGGTTCGAGCCCCACTGTCGGCAGCCCTGAAGATGGTTTTCCGTGGTTTCCCATTTTCACACCAGACAAATGCCGGGGCTGTACCTTAATTAAGGTCACGGCCGCTTCCTTCCAATTCCTAGGCCTTTCCTGTCCCATCGTCGCCATAAGACATATCTGTGTCGGTGCGACGTAAAGTAAATAGCAAAATAATAATAATAATAATAATAATAATAATAATAATAATAATAATAATAATAATAGTATAAGGATTTGAATTATCTATCTATATATAAAATAACATGTCCTGACTGACTGACTGACTGACTGACTGACTGACTGACTGACTGACTGACTGACTGACTGATTCATCATCGCCGAGCCAAAACTACTCAACATAAAGAAATGAAATTTTGAGGATACATTTATATTACAATGTAGGTGCTCACTAAGGGAGGATTTTTGGATATTCCATCGCTAAGGGGTTGAAAAGGGCGTGAATTTTTAAAATTAGTATATCTACGATATATCTCTAAAACGTAACTTGTTACAGAGTGAAAATTGGTATATGGAATCTCCTTTAAAAATCCACTTAAGGGGAAGTGTTAAAGTGGGTGATTTTTAAAATGAGCAATCTGTAGTATATCTCAAAATCTTAACATATTACAGAAGTGAAAATTAGTATTTTAATCTCTTTAAAAAATAAAGCAACATGTATTTTTTGTTTTCGGAAAAACACTTAGGGGGGAGGGGGGATAAATGACTGAAAAAGGGTTGAATTTTTATCAGGATGCTGGTATCTCCAAAACAAGATATTACAGACGTAAAAATTGGTATTTAGAATCTCCTTTAAAAATAAAGAAACACGAATTTTTTGTTTTCAGAAAAACACTTAAGGGGGCTTAAAATGCCTGAAAAAGGGGTTGAATTATTTTATTAGGATACTGTACCTCAAAACAGAATATATTACTGACATTAAAATTGGTATTGGGAATCTCCTTTAAAAATGAAGAAACACGTATTTTTGTTTAAAAACACTAAAGGAGGGGTGGATGAATGACGGAAAAAGGGGTTGAATTATTGTTATTAGGATAATGGTTGGTATCTCCAAAACTGAAGATATTACAGACGTTAAAATTGGTATTTGGAATCTCCTTAAAGAATAAAGGAACACGTATTTTTGTTTTCGGAAAATTCCCATAAGGAGGTTGTAAAAAGGACTGAAAAGTGAGTTGAACTCTTTTTATGAGGGTACTTATGTCTCAAAAGCTGAATGTTACAGACATGAAAATTTGTATTTGGAATCTTCTTTAAAAATAAAGTAACGCGTATTCTTTTGTTTTCAGAAAGTCCACTTAAGGGGTGGGGATGGGTGAAAAGAACTGAAGAAAGTGCTGAATTATTTTTATGAGGATACTTATATATCAAATACTGAAGATATTACACATGTGAAAATTGGTATTGGGAATCTCCTTTAAAAATAAAGAAACACGTATTATTTCGGAAAAATATTTAAAGGGGGTAAATATGATTGAAAAAGGAGTTGAATTATTTAAATTAGGATTTTGTTTTCGGATAATTCACTTAAGGGGGTTGTAAAAAGTACTGAAAAGTGAGTTGAAACCTTTTTTTGATGATACTTATATCTAAAAAACTGACGATGTTGCAGACATAAAAATTTGTATTTAGAATCTTCTTTAAAAATAGACACATGTATTCTTTAGTTATCGGAAAATCCACTTAAGGGGTGGGGTGGGTGAAAAGAACTGAAGAAAGTGTTGAATTATTTTTATGACAATACTTATATATATATATATATATCAAATACTGAAGATGTTACAGACGTGAAAATTGGTATTTGGATCTCCTGTAAAAGTAAAGGAACACGCATAATTTGTTTTCTGAAAATCGAAGTGTTAAAGGGGGTGAATTTTTTAAATGAGCATATCTACACTATATCAAGCAATTTACCACATATTATGGACACGAAAACTGGTATTTTCATCTCTTTTAAAAATAAAGTAACACTTATTTTTTGTTTCGGAGAAAACAATTAAGGGGTAGGGGGTTGTAAAGAGGACTGTATTAGGGGATGATTCCTTTTTATGAGGATACTTATATCTTAATTACTGAAGATGACACAGACATGAACATTTGTATTTGGAATCTCCTTTTAAGAAAAGAAACACGTATTCTTTTGTTTTCGGAAAATCCAATTAAGGGGAGGGAGAGATATATTAATTGAAAAATAAGTTGAATTTTTTGTTCGAGGATACTTATATCTCGAAAATGAAGGATGTTAAGGACGAGACAATTGGTATTTGAAATCTCCTTTAAAAATAAAGACACACACATATTTTGTGGCGGGGGAGGGGGATTCGAATCAACTTAAGGGGGCGTAAAAGGAGTTGAATTATTTTTATGAGAATACAAATAGGAAGTGGAGTTAAAACAATACACCCCTAAGGGGGGTTTGTCTGGGGGTGAGGAATGATGTCAAAAACATGCATTTATATGAAACCGTTTGAATTATGAATTTAAAATTCCAAATTATATCCCAGGCGTTAAATAACAGAAGGTTTGAGACAAATTTAAACGCTCAGGGAGTTAAATGGGGGCTAAGATCCGAAAACAAATATGTTCATTCCTTCCTCCGAAACGGTTTAACGTACGAAGACAATATTTCAATTCCGAATCCTAGGCGTGAAATAGGAAATATTTTTTTAAAGTTCCAAACCTAAGTGTTGAATGAGGTTAGCTCCGTAAACGAAATTATTCATCCCTCCAAATCTGTTTGACGTACATTGTAATTTTACTAGAAGGGTGTTCTTTTATGTTCTAGGTGTAAAATATCGTATACGTCAAAATAGTTCTCCCCTAAGGGGTTTAGATGGCGGTTGACCCTCCGAAACCCTCTCAAGCACTAACTTAATTTTTAATGAAATTTGGTCTTCTGTACTCTAGATGTTAATAAATATTTAAAAACATTCACCACTTAAAAAATCAAAATTTCACAGGTTGGTCGCTTTTACACCCCAGATTTTAAATAAGATAGCGTTTAAAACATTAAAATTCTTCCTTATGGGGTCCAAATGAGTGTTAGATCAGAATATAAATAATCATTCACCGAGAAACATTTGACTTACGAACTGAGGGTGTATTTTACAGGCTTAGCTGACAGTGGACTCTCCAAAAAGTAAAACTTTCAATAATATTTTCAGTTTAAAGCCGTAGCGAAGCACGGGTATCTTGCCATTCTATATATATAAAATAACATGTCCTGACTGAGTGACTGACTGTCTGACTGACTGACTGACTGACTGACTGACTGACTGACTGACTGACTGACTGACTCATCATCGCCGAGCCAAAACTACTGGACATAAAGAAATTAGAAATGTTTAAAATGAGTATATCTATATCTCAAAACTTTAAAAGTTTACAGATGTTAAAATTGATATTTAGAATCTCCTTTAAAAATAAAGAAACACTTATTGTCTTGTTTTCGGAAAAACCCACTAGGAATGGTGAATGCCTTTAATGAGGATACTTATATCTCAGAAACTGAAGATATTACAGACCTGAAAATTAGAATTTAGAAACTCCGTAAAAGTAAAGAAACACGTATTCTTTTGGAAAATCCAATTAATGGGGGTTAAACAGGAGTGACAAATGGGGTGAAATTTTAGAAAGACTATATCTACAGTATATCTCAGAAACGTAAAATGTTACAGATGTAAAAATTGGTATAAATCGTCGCCATAAGACCTATCTGTGTCGGTGCGACGTAAAGCAACTAGCAAAAAACAAAAAAAATTGGTATTTGGAATCTCCTGCAAAAGTAAAGAAACACAGGTGATTTGTTTTCGGAAATTCCACTCAAGGGGAACTAAAAAGGGGGTGAAATTTTAAAATGAGCATTGATATCTCAAAAACTGAAAACTGGTAATTGGAACCTCCTTTAAAAATAAAGAAATGCCTATTCTTTTGCTTTCGGAAAACCACTTAAGCGGGGGGGGGGAGAATTGAAAAATTAGTTGAATTATTTGTATGAAGGTCTATTATCTCAAAAACGAAAGATGTTGCAGATGTGCAAATTGTCATTTGGAATCTGCTTTAAAAGCAAAGAAACACGTATTCCTTTGATTTTGGAAAATCCAATGAAGGGGGTGGGGGTGTGAAAGAATTGAAAAATTAATTGAATTAATTGTATGAGGATACTTACATCCTTAAGCGCGGCCAGTATCCAATAATCGGGAGATAGTGGGTTCGAACCCCACTGTTCGCAGCCCTGAAGATGGTTTTCCGTGGTTTCCCATTTTCACACCAGGCAAATGCTGGGGCTGTACCTTAATTAAGGCCACGGCCGCTTCCTTCCACTTCCTAGGCCTTTCCTATCCCATCGTCGCCATAAAACCTATCTGTGTCGGTGCGACGTAAAGCAATTAGCAAAAAAAAAAAAAAAGATACATCTAATAAAAATTAAAGTTGTTACAGACGTGAAAATGGTATTTAGATCTCCTTTAAAAACAAAGAGAAACGCACTTTTGGAGGAAAATCATCTTGGGGCGGGGATGAAAAGGAGTTGAATTCCTTTTATGACACATATCTCAAAAACTGAACTTCAGCATCATCACTGGACCAATAAATATATCAGTTAATGAATGAGTTAGGGCACAAAACGAATGAGCAACATGAGGAAAACGACACGTAATTAATTCAAACAACTTCATTGAGCAAAGACATCACACACGAAAGTGATAGACAAACAAAACACATACCGAAGCGCTGGGACGTAGCAGAAAAAGTAATTGTAAGGTAGTAAAGTATGTATCCATATTATTCTCTACAAGTAAAATATTTCGTACTATTTTTTAATTTACCGCAGATTTTACGCTTTATTTGAGTAAAAGCAATTATTATCTTCCATTTGTGACAAATATTGCAGTGACATTTCGTGGATCCAATTCGTTCACCTAAACCCGTCATGCTTTCTGTTACTGCGCACCAGTACAAAATAATTAGTTATTCTATTTATTTCAGCCGACGGTCGTAGCCGTGTTGAAACACCGTATCCCGTGAGAACTCCGAAGTTAAGCAACATTGGGCATGGTCAAGATTTGGATGGGTTGCCACGCGCTGTTGGTTGGGGTAAGGGAATAGAGGAGCGGAAAGGAACTGGCCAACCTACCGTACATGAACTCCGGCTCAGGCAGACCTCTGCGGAGGTTTGGACCTGCCTTCGGGCAGAATACACCGTTACCTTACCTTATTTATTTCACTTCTGTAACTTGTGAACCACGTGTACTCCTTGCTCCTATTAAAAAACTATAAACTAACTTGCCTCGGCAGCACAAAACAAGAGTTTATGCTTTTCAAATTTTTTAAAAACTATGAAATCAGTATGAAATTTAAACATCCATTAACGACAGATTAACCATGACCGTTAGTTATTTATTGTCTTCTGCTGCGTTGGTATTAACGACACCTGGTGCAATATGTACACCGTTCGATTGTCCTTGACATGAACATTTCGTTTGTAGAAGGGTGAGAAAACCAGCCCCTAATTATTTTAGAACGGCAGTTTACAGAAACTTCGATCATGTGCTCGTACGCATTATATCTACAAAAACGTAGCAAAAGGGGACAATCAAGCTTGATTTTACGCCATAAGCCAAAACTTCAAGGGAATGTGATAGGAATATTCCGAAAAATATCCATTCCATGTTTTATTTCTTTGGAGAAAAAGGTGTCGGTATTGCGTACCGCCACAAAAAATCACTGATATACAAGATTCCAATTCTCATTGGGCCTGTCACTAGTTATCCTCTCGAACCCGAAAACTGTGGATTCAACACTAATCTCGGTCATTTTGAACATTTTGTCCTCTCTGTCCCCCATGACGATGGACGCTGAACTTGGATTTAAACGGCATCCAGAGTGTCACAGCTCATCTCAGTGACACCGGAAAGTATGGATTAGAATCCAATATGTGTCTATTTCGATTATTTTACATGTCACTATTACCCAACCCCTACCGTAGGGGTGCTAGGGGTGTCTTACCCCACAATATTTTTCTTCAGATAGCACGTCATATGTGTACCAAGTCTGGTTGAGAGCTATGTTGAAACATACACATATAGCCTACTCGTACATCTATAACCTCCGTTATTTTGGACATATTCTTTTTCCTTTTCACCCCCAAGTCGATGGAACTTGAACGGCATCCGGAGTGGAACTATTCATTTCAGCGACCCGAAACGTATGGATTCGACACTAATATTGACCGTTTTCGATGTTTTCTTTTTCATTTCACTCCCTATCAACCTTCAACCGTAGTGTTGCTAGGTGTGTCTTACCCCCACAGTATTTTCCTCCAGATAGTAAGTCATATGTGTACCATGTTTGGTTGAGAACTATGCTGAAATATACATCCATAACCTCGGTTATTTTGGATATTTTCTTTTTCACTCTCAATGCCAATGGAGATTTTAACGGCACCCGGTGTGACACTATTCATCTCAGCGACCCCTTAAAATTAGGATTCGACAATAATATTGGTCGTTTCCGATGGTTTTTCCATATCACTCCCTTCTGACCCCAACTGTAAGGATGCTAGGGGTGTTTCACCCGCATAGACTTTTTTCCAGATATGAAGTCATATGTATACCAAGTTTAGTACATCCAAACAACCATAATCTCGGTTATTTTGACATTTTCTTTTTCACCCATTTTTCACCTCCAATGTCGATGAAGACTTAAACAGTATCCGGAGAGTCACTAATAATCTCAGCGACCCCGAAAACTACGTATTCAACGCTAATATAGGTTTAATCGGATATTACTACATGTTACTCCCTCCCCACTCCAACCCTAGGTGTCTTATGCCCACATTATTTCTTTCCAGACAGTATTAAGTCATATGTGTACCAAGTTTGGTTGAAATTGCGGAAGCCTGCAATTCGTTTAGCTTCGCCGATATCTTTACCTAAAGATATTGCTCCTTAGCTGTATGCAACCCGCTAAGTACAGATTGTATTGCTGGTTAGATGCATTTGCTTTTAGGATTACTCAAAGTTGACTGAAGTTCGAGACACCTCAGTGCCTGATGATTCACCGGCAGGTAATTCCGGAGACAATGAAAAAAGAATGAAGCAAATAGGTCCAGTAGAACGGCTGGACGGACTGGACAAATCTGTTTTTAGTAAATCTTTTTCATGTACGGATGTAAGTATATATACTAACTTGGTATACATGGATCTGAATTAATTAAAGTATGGTAAAAAGTGTGAATTCAATAAAAAATATCGCTTGGAAATTAGCTTATCAAATTTCAAAATAATTACAACTCCAACCATATAATGTACGAATGTTTCTATATTCAGTGTATGCAAGTTCCTAGTTAAAATATGCAGTACTATGGACTTAGGATTATCAACACCCAGATATTCTCAAGTTAGATGTGTGTAATGGTGATCACGAGGTTTCTAACTGAATTTTGAATTACTTATGACAGACTTCTCACTTTCAATTTCTCCTCTGACTCCAACGGCATGATGTTTGCGGTCTTTCATGAACCTACCTATTCTTTAGCTGATTCATCAAAAGATAGAATATCGTTCGTTTTCTCCTATGTTTAGAATTAATCGAGTATAACTGTGTCGTTGTTGGCCTATTTTCCTTTAAAATAATAATTAGCACCACCAATAATGTTAGAATTATCATTACGTTGACGCCTCGGCTCGAATTTCAGGCAATGCTGGCAGGATGTGTGATTATTGAAAGATCATATCCCAGTTGTTTGGGTTTCACGCAAAACTAGGGGGCCTTTAGCTATGATAAGAAAACCATTTCCTCTTGTGGTCACCATGATTTTAATCTGAATAGCGCCTTCCTCATTTCCTTTATATCTTGTCTCCCATGATCAATTGTATCAGTTTGTATTTTTCATTTTGGAAGATGTGACTGCCTTCCTGCATTTAGCGAAGGTTAGGATGTTGCATAATTTTCCAGCACTACGGAGTACGTCTTTGTTGGTAACATGGTCCACCTTTGGGATCTTCAGCGTTCTGCAGTAAGGTAACAACTTAAGAGAGGAACAATCCGGACTTCTACAATTGTGTACCAAATGCCATTGTGACTGCTTTCAGAAGGTTACAGTCGCCTTTAGTGTCCAGCCTTTGACATGATGAAGAATTCCAGCCAATGCATGTGGGGTTATAAAGTAAAATTTACAATCCCAGCCGTTCAGATTCCACGTAAAACAGGAAGTGATATCTTCTTGTGACTTGTGAATGTTGGCGATGATCAGGGATACCGAACAGTGAATGTCAGAGATATCGCGCCCAAGACAATCTTCTTCATTCACGATACCTTTTCCTCCTACATTCACGTCATCAACCTTTGTAAAGGAGAAGTTACCAGAAGAAAAAGTGAAAGCAAACAAGAAGTATTTTATATAAAGTTGAATTTTCATCTCATGAATATTATTATTATCTTTGGCAGTGAGAGGTCGAAGTCATGTTTGCTCGGAATACCACGATGAAAACCATCCTCTCCCCGTTCAGTCTTTGAAAGCGGATATGACCTATTTAAATTCACTGTACTTGCTGATGGTATGGGCATCGAGAGAGGGATTGGTACAGTAGCATCGTTACTGTTGACTTTCTACCCAGGCGGCCGATGTTCGTATTCCAGTGGACTCAAGATTCGCATTTTTCGCTTGGCGTCAGAAAGTGCATAGTCTCTTCAACCACTGGCCAGGGAGTAAAATTAGCTGGTGTGGCTCAAGGAGTCCACCTCTGTGGTGTAGTGGTTAGTGTGATTAACTGCCAACCCCGGAGGCTCGGGTTTCATTCCCAGCTCTGCTGCGAAATTTGAAACGTGGTACGAGGACTGGAACGGGGTCCACTCAGCCTCGGGAGGCCAACTGAGTAAAGGGCGTTCTATTCCCACCTCAGTCATCCTAGAAGGGGTTTCCCGTGGTGTTCCACTTCTCCTCCAGGCAAATGCCGGGATGGTACCTAATTGAAGGCCACGGCCGCTTCCTTCCCTCTTCCTTGTCTATCCCTTCCGATCTTCCTATCCCCGCCCTCCTCACAAGGCCCCTGTTCAGCATAGCAGGTGAGATCGGCTGGGCGAGTTGTTTCCTTCGTCCCAATGTCTCACACTCCTGGACACTGCCCTTGAGGCGGTAGAGGTCGGATCCCTCGCTGAGTCCGACGGAAAAGCCGACCCTGGAGGATAAATGGATTATGAAAGAAAGAAAGAAAGAAAGAAAGAAAGAAAGAAATAATAAAGTGGCTCGAGGATGAAAAATCCTGAGATAAGCTGAAGGAAGTTTTCTTATATCTTATGGCGTTAAAGACGAACCCAATTCCCTGGAAGCACATGGTTCGAATTCCTTTCAGGAAGTGCCCGAGCCAAGGTGGAATTCAAGAAGAATAGGCCCATTCTAACTAGTAAAATCCTATCCAAAGAAGTAAGAATGAAATTTATACACAGTTACATATGGAGAGTTACTCTTATTGGCTTGGAAACATGCACCGTTGACAAAAAATGAAAAGAGAAGATTAGAGGCTTTCGAGATGTGGTGTTGGAAAGGGTACCATAGACAGAAAACATGACTAATGGGGATGTAATTAACTACGTGCCAGTAAATCTAGCGACACGAGGCTGACGTATTTAAGCACCTTCAAATGCCACCGGACTGATCCAGAATCGAACCTGCCAATTTGGGGTCAGAAGGCCAGCGCCTCAACCGTCTGAGCCACTCAGCCCGGCTGGGAGTAGAAGAAAAAAAAAGACCGAAGGGCAGTCCAAGTTTGCGGTTCAATAATCGAATAATTGAAAATTTGAATGAAAAATCCTGTATGGAAATGAAACTGTTAACAGATGAAAAGGAGGAGTTGAGAAAGAGAATCGCTGTCCAGGAGTCTTCAGATTGAGGAAAGAAGAAGAAGCTTGGAGTCAAGTTCAATTTACAGCCGTAATGACCGTTCTGGGGAGATTATTTCTTGCATTTCTTTTACTCAATCCTGTTATCTCTTCGGTGTCGAGGCAGCCTTCCGAATCATGGCTGCAGGAGAAAGTATGTCATTCACGGCTGCTCGAAGATACTCCACATTTTTCGTTGGTGTACTCAGTGGCGAGAACGACAGAAGATAGGTGGTCGAAATAACGTAATGTAAGTAAACCATTCTCTATTAAAATCTATTTCTTAAGCAATTACTGAGTACAATCTGAGGCAATTGGTAAATGCTGTCCGCCTTTGTAGCGTAACGGTTAGTGTTAATAGCTGCCGTCATCGGGGGCTCGGGTTCGATTCCCGGTACTGCCGGAAATTTAAGAATGGCAGGAGGGCTGGTATGTGTTTGAAATGATACATGCAGCTCACTTCCTTTGGAGGTATGCCTTAAAAGAACTGCAGCACCTCGGGATGAGGACACAAGTTTACTAGTGCAACTGTATCGTACGTATTGCTCGTATTGCACAGTAGCTAGTAAAATGTGCTTAACAACTGGCCTGTAAGTCAAAACTTCCACAAAAACAGGCCCTCAGAAGTAGCGTCTTGAATACTAATAATAATAAGTGATTGGTTTTATGTCCTACTACCTACTCATATCAATTTCGTAAACGCCGAAGTGTCAGACATTTGTCCGACGGGAGTTATTTTTATATGTCGGTAAATCTACCAATATGAGGCCGATGTATTTGAACACCTTCAAATATCTCCTTTAAATTATAATCCTTACTTACAAAATGGTGATCATCAGTTCAACCAGTACTTTACTTTTAATTGCACTTGTTACTTTTCTTTTAATTTAAAAATAGTGTTAGTTTTACGTAAGACTAACTACATTTACGGTTTTTGGAGACACCGTGGTGCCAGAAGTCTGTCCTGTAGGAATTCCTTTACGAGTCCGTAAATCCACTGGCATATTTGAGCATCTTCAGATACCAAATTGGGCCAAGATTGAATCCATCAACTTAGATCAGAAGACAAGCGCTTCTATCACCAGGACCACTCGGCCCGGCTTTCATTTAATACTTCCATCTACATCTATTTCATTACTATTTCTCAATGGATCATCTTCATCAGAGCACAGTAATCTATACCAGGTGATTCAGCTGCCCCTACCAATACTGTTTTATATAACCGCAGCTTTATACACGCCCTGAAAACATCTGTCCTAGAAAATGGATATCCTTGTAATTTACGCCCTACAAAAAAGTAAGAAGCTGTTATGCCATATTATTATTATTATTATTATTATTATTATTATTATTATTATTATTATTATTATTATTATTATTATTATTATTATTATTATTATTATTAAATAACAGAAACCGCGAGCGCTCTCTCTGTAAATGAAAGGTCTGTGGAACACGAAGTGAACATTGTGATCATGTTAAAACTATCACATGATCTGTAATCTACACTCACTGTGCCGTGGTGCAGTATGACGTAGGTGGTAGCGCAAGCTGAACACTGCGATGCGCTAGTCTTACGTGTGATAGGTTCGAGTCCGGGGCAGAGGTACTCTTTTATTTTTTATTTAGTTTTAGCGTTTCTTAGAGTACTTGTGTGGTGTAGTGATTAGCGCGATTAGCTGCCACCCCCGGAGGCCCGGGTTCGATTCCCGGCTCTGCCACGAAATTTGAAAAGTGGTACGAGGGCTGAAACGGGGTACTCGGGAGGTCAACTGAGTATAGGTGGGTTCGATTCCTTCCTCAGCCATCCAAGAAGTGGTTTTCCGTGGTTTCCCATTTCTCCTCCAGACGAATGCCGGGATGGTACGTAACTTAAGGCCACGGCCGCTTCCTTCCCTCTTCCTTGTCTATCCCTTCCAATCTTCCCATCCCCTCACAAGGCCCCTGTTCAGCATAGCAGGTGAGGAAGCCTGGGTGGGGTACTGGTCCTATTCTCCAGTTGTATCTCCCGACCCAAAGTCTCACGCTCCAGGACACTACCCTTGAGGCGGTAGAGGTGGGATCTCTGGCTGAATCCGAGGGAAAACCAACCCTGGAGGGTAAACCGATTAAGAAAGAATGAAAGTTTATATGATCCTGAAGCGGGCCGATGTGTCATCAGGGTCGGATATAGACGGTGTAAGTAGTGAACTAGCTGAAAGTCGTCTAGACATGACGGTCAATGGGGTACATATCTATTCAAGGGTCTCCTTAGATACGACATTCCTTGTACTTTACATTTTTTACAATTTTTTTTGCGTCGCACCGGCACAGATAGATATTGCAGCGACGGTGGTATAGGAAATAGCTAGACTTGGGAAGGAAGTGGCCGTGGCCTTAATTAAGGTACAACCTGGTGTGAAAATGGGAAACCACGTAAAACCATCTTCAGGGCTGCCAAAAGTGGGGTTTAAACCCACTATCTCCCGAATTTAAGCTGTTAACTAAGTGATCCAAACCGCGTAGCCACTTGCTCGCTGCATTCCTTGTACAATTATGTTTTGGCACTATTGCAACATCGCTCTCTTGACAATACAACATTTCATTGGCCATGGCTGTGTCAAACAGAGACCTTCACGTCTCTTGAGGTTTATTGGTAGTGATACAAAATGCCAGGAAAATTGGAAATTGATTCTTCTTGAATGAAAAACGGAAGTGTTTTATCGGATATTGTTAAGTCAATTCAAAGGATTGGAGCTCTCTGTCCAGCTTTAACTCCAGTTATTATTTCCAAATCTAAACAAGTCTGGTACATACTTCTTACAATTAGGCCCTCATCTGGTTCCGTTTAGGAGCCTTGGAAAACGTTCACATGTCTAAGGAGCGTAACTATGAAAACCAATTTTTAGAATCAAACCACTAATTCCAAAGAATTCGAGAATTATGTAGGGTATTTAAGTAGCTAGTTTTCATCTTCAGTATTAATCTGTTGACGCTAGTGTTTAGTTTTGGACTGCCGGGTGTAAGCCCAATGGCTTTCAAATTAATTAAGAGTGGCATCTTTCACAGAAGTGAACGTTTTGCTATGAACTTCAATTACGATATCATCATGTGCTAAAATTCTGGCTGGTAGTTCAATAACATTTGATACGTCACCGACACAGATAGGTCTTATGGTGAGTATGGGTTAGGAAAGGCCTAGGAGTGAGAAGGAAGCGGCCGTGGCCTTAATTAAGGTATGGCCCCAGCATTTCTCTGGTGTGAAAATGGGAAACCACGGAAAATCAGGGCTGACAACAGTGGGGCTCGAACCCACTATCCCCCAAATTCTAGCTCACAGCTGCGTGAACTTAACCCCGTGGCCAACTCGTAGTTTTAAGCGTTAACTTCGCGTTTTGTTATACACGGTCACTTGGCACAACGTCTTAACATAGTTACATGGTAGACTGACGTACGATAAATGATTAAAAGTATGTCATATTTTTCGAATGGTCTGCAGTCACGTGCAGGAACGATGAGAGTGTTCAGAACTGTTTGCAGGATGTGCTTACGATGCATTAGTACAATGTGAGATGCTAGCAGAGAAATATCGACCTCACGTTTGTTGGGCTGCGGAACAAACTATTGGCAGGGGTAGCTTTCACTTGGGAAACTTGAAACATAAGGAATGCTTGAACGAGATATCAGCACTAGACACGATAGGTATGGCTCAAGTTGCCTATGCGCTAGGCGTTCTGAAGAACAATTCGTAGATTTTGTAGCCCGCAACTTGGATCTTGAAATACCCCCCACCCCTATGGCACTTCAATATCTGCAGCCTAGGGTATGTTTAGTTATCAGAGCTATTGCATGTTTATATGAAGTCAGATGAGTGATTAAAGTTCCCGGTCAATAGCACAGTTTTAAAATGAATTCCACATGATTGGTAGCAAACCGCAGACATTGGTTGTCGCCATTTTGAGAAATTTGGCACCAGGAATGGCCATTAGGTGAAGGACAGCTTTGCAGTGTTGATATGGTTCGTGTTTAACACCCAACCCCCCGCTAATAGTTTAAAATCTTAAGGTGGTACCAACATATCGGACTAAGCATAAATACTGACACATAAGGAGTTTCAGTACACAGTTCGGAAGTTCTTAGTGTATAAGAACGTACTGGCAGGCATTCAACATTCCTTTTCCCAATTACTTGGCTTTATCACTACATGGGAATTTAGCCCAGTTTTACCACCGGATGCCCTTCTTGATACCAATCCTGTGAGGAGAGGAATGTATACAACTATTTCTACGGGTTTATGTGGTATTTGACAGTAGGGATAATTCCGCAGTAATAACTTTACCACAGCGTTAGGAGGCGGACTAAGCTGCTTATTACGTCCTGTAACATCTTGCACTCTGACGGTGAAGGTTCTAAACTGTACAGTGGATCCCTTTTCTGGAAGCATAAAGAAACTTCAGCACTTATTCAGTTTTCTGGGTTTGGAAGACAGTTGTCTTTAATGTGAGTATATGTATTACTACGTTCAAGTAGTATTATTTGCAGTGTTACAGTCAATGAATTCGTGGACTAGTGCGGAACTAGCCGGGCCTGCTACGGGTTTAGTTGACATATTAGAATTACAATTGAGGGAATTAGTTTAAAACATAACTTATAATATTAATTTGAATAACTAAGTAAGTACAACGTAAATAACCGTTCTTCCATTGTAAGAATATTATTTTGATAATCATTCTCAAAATGCATTTAGTTCTTTCTTCTTACTTCCAGTTTCCAATTTTCTTTTTCCTTTTCTCATTTACTTGGAGTTATCACTACGCTGGGATGGTAAAGGGCCATAGTTCCAGTTTCGACTTAATATTATGGATTTAGCCGTGTCTCCCCTAAATGATCATTATCATCATCTGTTTACCCTCCAGGTTCGGTTTTTCCCTCGGACTTAGCGAGGGATCCCACCTCTACCGCCTGGAGTGTCCTGGAGCTTCAGACTCTTGGTCGGGGGATACAACTGGGGAGTACGACCAGTACCTCGCCCAGGCGGCCTCACCTGCTATGCTGAACAGGGGCCTTGTGGAGGGATGGGAAGATTGGAAGGGATAGGCAAGGAAGAGGGAAGGAAGCGGCCGTGGACTTAAGTTAGGTACCATCCCGGCATTCGCCTGGAGGAGAAGTGGGAAAACCACGGAAAACCACTTCCAGGATGGCTGAGGTGGGAATCGAACCCACCTCTACTCAGTTGACCTCCCGAGGCTGAGTGGACCCCGTTCCAGCCCTCGTACCACTTTTCAAATTTCGTGGCAGAGCCGGGAATCGAACCCGGGCCTCCGGGGGTGGCAGCTAATCACGCTAACCACTACACCACAGCCCCTAAATGATACAACATATATTTAGATGAGTACAAAAGATCTAGTCACCAATCGAACTGCGCTGTGCTGACTATTCAGGCAAGGATACCAAGCACTGCTCAATAATAATAATAATAATAATAATAATAATAATAATAATAATAATAATAATAATAATAATAATAATAATAATAGTTCAGTACATTCTTATGAGAAAACTGCTTGAGGAGACTCAACAATTGCCACTGCCTGTCAAATGTATTATTTATGTACTCTCTGCGCAATGAAAAATTAAAATCCTCAAGCTGTTTCCAGTCATTCGACCGGGTCAGGAATGGAATGAATGACGCCCCGTTCTAGCGGCGAGGATAGGAAATGGGTCGGCTGCCGAAGCCTGTCACACTCCTCTGGGGCAATGATTAGAGAATGACAGATGAAACGAAATGATATTGGAAAGTGTTACTGGAATGAAACATGACAGTGAAAACCGAAGTACCCGGAGAAAAAAATGTCCCGCCTCCGCTTTGTCCAGCACAAATCTCACACAGACTGAGCGAGATTTGAACCACACAACCCAGCGGTGCGAGACCAGCGCGCTGCCGCCTGAGCCACGGAGGCTCTTATAGAGCCAATTAAGTGTTAAATAATCTTGAGACTTGGCATGACGCTCTCGCGCAGACAGTGAAGGTCAACGTGCTGGTAATACTTTGTTGTGAGACTGCGGGAGAACGTTTGCCATCTACCTCGTACTCACAGAAGGTGGTAACAACAGTAAATGGTTCATAAATTTTGAAATTTTATTACAAACTGTCTGCTTTTACAGATTGTTCTTCAAATTGTCATCTGAAACTGGATAGGAAAGTGAATATAAAATAATCAAAACTAAATACAACCAATACTTGGAAAATAAATAATGTTCTTTTTTTCTTACCCCCCCCCCCCACCAGGGTTGGTTTTTCCCTCGAACTCAGCGAGAGATTCTACCTCTACCGCTTCAAGGGCAGTGCCCTGGAGTATGAGACTTCGAATCGGGGGATAAAACTGGGTAGGAGGACCAGTACCTCGCCCAGGGAAGTCTCACCTGCTATGCTGAACAGGGGCCTTGTTGAGGGATGGGAAAATTGGAAGGGACAGACAAGGAAGAGGGAAAGAAGCGCCCGTTGTCTTAAATTAGGTACATTCCGGCATTTGCTGGAGGAGAAGTGGGAAACTACGGAAAACCACTTCTAGGATAGCTGAGGAGGGAATCGAACCCTTCTCTACTCAGTTGACCTCCCGAGACTGAGTGGACCCCATTCCAGCCCTCGTACCACTTTTAAAATTTCGTGGCAGAGCCGGAAATCGAAGCCGGGCCACCGGGGGTGGCAGCTAATCACACTAACCACTACACCACAGAGGTGGACGGAAAATAAATAACATGTTATAATGTTGGGAATGATCTGGAAGTTAAACACAAGTCTTTTAAATTTTCCTCCCACAGTTCCGTATATGCGAATGTTAAGTAATTATATATACACGTATATATCTGCTCCTCTTTCACATTATTCAAAGAAATTGAATAAGAAGCAGTGAGAACTACAGTAAATAGAACCTACCTATACCTTAAAAGTAAACAAACTACTGTCATTTCGAAAATGAACTGGAAGCTTACTGCATGTCTTTCACATTTTACTCCCAGATTAATAATAATAATAATAATAATAATAATAATAATAATAATAATAATAATAATAATAATAATAATAATAATAATAATAATGTCCGCCTCTGTGGTGTAGTGGTTAGCGTGATTAGCTGCCACCCCCGGAGGTCCGGGTTCGATTCCCGGCTCTGCCACGAAATTTGAAAAGTGGTACGAGGGCTGGAACGGGGTCCACTCATCCTCGGGAGGTCAACTGAGTAGAGGTGGGTTCGATTCCCACCTCAGCCATCCTGGAAGTGGTTTTCCGTGGTTTCCCACTTCTCCTCCAGGCGAATGCCGGGATGGTACCTAACTTAAGGCCACGGCCGCTTCCTTCCCTCTTCCTTGCCTATCCCTTCCAATCTTCCCCATCCCTCCACAAGGACCCTGTTCAGCATAGCAGGTGAGGCCGCCTGGGCGAGGTACTGGTCATCCTCCCCTGTTGTATCCCCGACCAAGAGTCTGAAGCTCCAGGACACTGCCCTTGAGGTGGTAGAGGTGGGATCCCTCACCGAGTCCGAGGGAAAAACCGAACCTGGAGGGTAAACAGATGATGATGATGATGGTGATGATGATGATGAAGATAATAGTAATAATAATAATAATAATAATGGTTTTATGTCCTCCAAACGACCGTCATGGGCTGTTGGGAGATGACTTCAAAGACCTGGACCAGGCTTCTTCGGAGTCCATACGCCATTATTTTTATAATAATAATAATAATAATAATAATAATAATAATAATAATAATAATAATAATAATAATAATAATAATAATAATAATAATAATAATATTACGGTAGTCCGCCTCTGTGGTGTAGTGGTTAGCGTGATTAGCTGCCACCCCCGGAGGTCCGGGTTCGATTCCCGGCTCTGCCACGAAATTTGAAAAGTGGTACGAGGGCTGGAACGGGGTCCACTCAGCCTCGGGAGGTCAACTGAGTAGAGGTGGGTTCGATTCCCACCTCAGCCATCCTGGAAGTGGTTTTCCGTGGTTTCCCACTTCTCCTCCAGGCGAATGCCGGGATGGTACCTAACTTAAGGCCACGGCCGCTTCCTTCCCTCTTCCTTGCCTATCCCTTCCAATCTTCCCATCCCTCCACTAGGCCCCTGTTCAGCATAGCAGGTGAGGCCGCCTGGGCGAAGTACTGGTCATACTCCCCAGTTGTATCCCCCGACCAAGAGTCTGAAGCTCCAGGACACTGCCCTTGAGGCGGTAGAGGTGGGATCCCTCGCTAAGTCCGAGGGAAAAACCGAACCTGGAGGGTAAACAGATGATGATGATGATGATATTACGGTACCTTTTTCATTATTTGCTAGTTGTTGAACGTCGCACTAACACATCGAAGGTTTCTGGCGACTTAAGGATGGGAAAGAGTTAGAACTGGTCAGGTAGCGGCCGTGGCCCGGTGTGAAAATAGGAAACCTTAGAAAATCATCTTCAGGGCCACCGACGGTGGGATTCGATTTCATTTTCTCCCGAAAGGAAACCCTCAGCTTCGTGACCCCTAACCGCACGGCCAGCTCGCTCGGTTATTACTGTTGTTGTTATTTACGATTTGGCATGCTTTCTACGGATGTATATTTACGTCGATCCACTGTTGCTTCTTTCCACTTGTAATCCTTTAATTTTGGCCAGAAAGCACTGGGCATTTTTCTATTTTTGCTTCACAAATGTTTTTTTGTAAATCAGCGTGGTAAACAAGAGTTCTGTGTCCCGGAAGGTCAGTCCTGGGCCCCACCCTGTTCACTTCATATAAATATTATGTAATCAAATTAATTAAACACCGCAAAACGTATTATATTTATGCTGATGATTTGCAAATCTGTTTCCACCCTAGAACTAACAATATACGCGAAGCAATATGGAATGTTAATGTTGAATTTGAAACTTAAATTAATCCCTCATAAAACTAAAGCCACTATCATAATTGGCACACCATATAATATGAAAAATTTAAAACAAAATTATACTCCTATAATTTCAAGTAATATTGTACTGTTGTACCTTATTGTGAATCACTTTCTTTCTTTCTTAATCTGTTTATTGTCCAGGGTTGGCTTTTCCCTCGGACTTAGCGAGGGATCCCACCTCTACCGCCTCAAGGGCAGTGTCCTGGAGCTTCAGACATCGGATCGGGGGATACAACTGGGGAGAATGGCCAGTACCTCGCCCAGGCGGCCTCACCTGCTATACTTAACAGGGGCCTTGCTAGGGGATGGGAGGATTGGAAGGGATAGACAAGGAAGAGGGAAGGAAGCGGCCGTGGCCTTAAGTTAGGTAACATCTCGGCATTCGCCTGGAGGAGAAGTGGGAAACCACGGAAAACCACTTCCAGGATGGCTGAGGTGGGAATCGAACCCACCTCTACTCAGTTGACCTCCCGAGGCTGAGTGGACCCCGTTCCAGCTCTCGTACCACTTTTCAAATTTCGTGGCAGAGCCGGGAATCGAACCCGGGCCTCCGGGGGTGGCAGCTAATCACGCTAACCACTACACCACAGAGGTGGACTGTGAATCACTTACTAGCCCTAGAATTGTTATTATGGAAGCACTCAATTGGAGAGCGCAAGACACAAACATTTCTAAGAAATGTGTATCATGGTTTGCATCTTTAAAAATGGTTTTGAAACATATTTCCTCGGTCACTTAAAATCCAACTTGTTCAGTCATTATTATTTCCCATCTTTGATTACAGTGATGTAGTAGCAAATGAATAACTTTGAAACTACAACGCACTCAAAATGTTTGCTTTAGGTACGCTAAGTATTGATGGTATAAGGCTCGAGATTCTCCTTACTACATACTACTATTTTGGCCACGGCTAGACGACAGACATTAACTGCACTCAACCACTTTTGCGTACGAAGTGCTTCCTGAAGACATTTCTACTTAACACTCCAGCAAATTTCGTTGTGTTGCTTCTTTACGTCTACATAATACTCGTTCGGTGTCTTTCCCAGAAATACCTGTCCACCAAACAACCATATATCATCGATTATTCACTGCCACCGCCTCGCGATGGTGCAATGTTCTCCTCAAAGATATTCAGAACGCTGCATCAAAAGGATTTAAAACCTCTTACCAGCAGTTCCTCGTAAGTCCTTCCTGCAAGTTATATTTATGAGTGGAACGAGTGATTGCGCGTGAAAATTAGGATATGAGATTAATATACAGCTAGAGAAAACATTAAGTAAGCGCAATATCTGGAATAAGATTTCATTCTTGGATATTAATAAATTAATTGAAATATAGGTCCGCCTCTGTAGTGTAGTGGTTAGTGAGATCAGCTACCAACCCCGGAGGTTCGGGTTCGATTCCCAGCTCTGCCACGAAATTTGAAAGGTGGTATGGGGACTGGGACGGGGTCCACTCAGCCTCGGGAGGTCAACTGAGTAGAAGGGAACTCGATTCCCACCTCAGCCATCCTAGAAATGGTTTTCGGTGGTTTCCCACTTCTTCTCCAGGCAAATGCCGGGATGGTATCTAACTTAATGACACTGCCGCTTCCTTCCGCCTTCCTTGTCTATCCCTTCCAATCTTCCCATGCCCCCGCAAGGCCCCTGTTCAGGTGAGGACACCTGGACGAGGTATTGGTCCTCCTTCTCACTTGTATCCCCAGACCCAATGTTTCACGCTCCAGGACACTGCCCTTGAGGCGATAGAGGTGGGATCCCTCGCCGAGTCCGAGAGAAAAACCAACCTGGAGGGTAAACGGCTTAAGAAAGAAAGAAAGAAAGAAAGAAAGAAAGAAAATTGAAATCTAGAACTGTTTACACTATTCTTTCTTTTATCTTGATTGTCCGACTCGTTGGCTGAACGGTCAGCGTACTGGTCCTCGGTTCAGACGGTCCCGGGTTCGATTCCCGGCCGGGTCGGGGATTTTAACCTTAATTGGTTAATTCCAATTCATCCTCATCATGACGCGCTGGTCGCCTGCGGGAGTCAAATCGACAGACCTGCACCTGGCGAGCCGAACCCGTTCTGGGATATCCCGGCACTAAAAGCCATACGACATTTCATTTTATTTATCTTGATTGATTAATATGGTTTTCTCTGTTAATGTGTTCTTGATATTATTGTCGACAATTCAATTAAATATAAAATATCGGTATTTACCAATTACAAATAAGCACAGTCAGTACAAATGACAGTGATAATGTTTACTTATTTTGTGATTCTTTGAGTTATTAGTTATTAATTTTCAAATCACCGAGCGAGTAGGCCGTGCAAATAAGGTCGCGCAGCTGTGAGTTTGCATTGGGGGGATTGTGGGTTCGAACCCCACTGTCAGCAGCGCTGAAGATGGTTTTCCATGGTTTCCCATGTTCACACCAGGCAAATACTGGGGCCGTACCTTCATTAATGACACTGCCGCTTCCTTCTCACACCTAGCCCTGTCCTATCCTATCGTCGCCATAAGACCTATCTGTGTCGGTGTGACGTAAAGCAACTTGTAAAAAAAAAAGTCAAATGTAGGTAGTGAGTCCTTTCTTAAGTATGTTTACCATAATATTACTGTTATATTATCCGGCTCTATGGCTAAATGGTTAGCTTGCTGGTCTTTGGTCACAGGAGTCCCGGGTTCGATTCCCGGCAGGGTCGGGAATTTTAACCTTAATTGGTTACTTCGCTGGCACTGGGGCTGAGTTTATGTGTCGTCTTCATCATCATTTCATGCTCATCACGACGCGCAGATCGCGTATGAGAGTCAAATCAAAAGACCTGAACCTGGTGAGCCGAACTTGTCCTCAGACACTCCCGGCACTAAAAGCCATACGCCATTTCAGTTTGTACTGTTATATTTTAGTTCATATTTCAGTTATAATGTATTATTATGTAATAACATGTATGCGGTTAAGTGTAAGCGAGGACAAGAAGCCTTAACTTCGCCACGGACAAGAGTTTTTATTTTTGTTTTACAAGTGGCTTTACGTCGCACTGACACTTATGGCGACGATGGGACAGATAAGTGGTAGGAGTGGGCAGGAAGCGGTCGTGGCCTTAATTAAGGTACAGCCCCGGTATTGGCCTGGTGTGAAAATGGGAAACCACAGAAAACCATCTTCAGGACTGCCGACAGTGGGGTTCGAACCCACTATCTCCCGAATACTGGATACTGGCCGCACTTAAGCGACTGCAGATATCGAGCTCGGTACCACGGACAATAAAGGCTTTATTTATCTATTTCCTTGCCAGATTTTTGATCTGCAGTGATTTCTGCCATATTCATCTCAGTTCTTCAATATGGTGCTGCATGTTTGTGATTGTGAGGCTGCTAGTTCAACAATGAAGACAAATCACTCGCTAATTTCTAAAGCCGGGCTGAGTGGCTCAGACGGTTGAGGCGCTGGCCTTCTGACCCCAACTTGGCAGGTTCGACCCTGGCTCAGTCCGGTGGTATTTGAAGGTGCTCAAATACGTCAGTCGTGAAGCTAGATTATCTGGCACTTAAAAGAACTCTTGCGGGACTAAATTGCGGCACATCGGCGTCTCCGAAAACCGTAAAAGTAGTTAGTGAAATGTAAGGCAAATAACATTATTTATTATTATTATTATTATTATTATTATTATTATTATTATTATTATTATTATTATTATTATTATTATTATTATTATTATTAATTTCGAGCACTCAGCATAATTTATTGTTACTTGTGAGAAGCCCAATGTCCATAAAAATTTGGCAACCCACTGTACTATCTATAAAACATCCTATAACTATGTATTCTGCTGTCAACATTCAGTATTTTTCAATAATGATGATCATAATCCTCGCTGAGTCCGAGGGAAAAATCAACCTTGGAGGGTAAACAGATTAAGAAAGAAAGAAGGAAAGAAGGAATAATAATAATAATAATAATAATAATAATAATAATAATAATAATAATCGTCATCATCATCATTATCTTTAGACCTTCACCACAGACGTGCGTCACGGGTGTTGTTACTATCCAATTCCTTTTCCGGTGTAGACCGCCTCAAATTATTGACGTAAACTACAACGGAAGAAGCATGAGATAATATTCTTAATTTTCCTTGCAAGCAGAATATTTCATGAAAAGTAAATCCTGCAGATAATATATTTTCTTCCTGGATTTTTCCTTAATTTCTTAGGGTCGGAGCTTCGTGTAGGTTTGGTCCAGTTTTACTCCTGAATGCCATTACTGGCGCCAAACCTATGTGGAGGGATATACTAATGCGTGTTTCTGTGGTGGTTGGTGCTGTGTCATGGTGTGTGTAGATGAAGATACGTGTATTGAGACGAACGCAAAAGTCTAGTCCCCGAGCTAAAGGAATTAACCATACGCAGTTAAGTGAGAAGTCGGACTTGCTATCGTGGTGAGTGTTCTCTTTATTTTATACTTTGCAACTGTCCACTTGTCACCTCTCACTAGCTGTTCGGTAATGAAATACAGTAACTTAAAAACTGACAGCTAGAGAATAATTTTAAAGTGGGCTGTGTTTCTTTGGATTTTTAAATAATAATAATAATAATAATAATAATAATAATAATAATAATAATAATAATAATAATTTCATGTAGCTATTTTTAGTCGAGTGAAGCCCTTGTAAGTCAGACCCTCCAATGAGGGTGGGCGGCATCTGCCATGTGTAGGTAACTGCGTGTTGTTGTGGTGGAGGTTAGTGTTAGGTGTGGTGTATGAGTTGCAGGGATGTTCAGGACAGCACAAACGCCCAGCCCCCGGGCCATGGAATTAACCAATGAAGGTTAAAATCCCCGACCCGACTGGGAATCGAACCCGAAAAGCTCTGAACCGAAGGCCAGTGCGCTGACCGTTCAGCCAACGAGTCGGACGGTTTTTTAAAATAATGTTGTAATTGATGAAACAGGGAGGTGATTAAATCTCGTTTCTCTGCGCTTATAGCGGTGCCCAACCTGTGTAAAATTAACCAATTATTTTTTCTAGTTAGTGTGAGCACCTCTAGAAGTATAGTCGGGCTAACTGACACAGACGCCTTCTGATTCCTATTTGGCGGTTTCGATCCCAGCTTAGTCCGGTGGAATTTGAAGGTGCTTAAATACGTCAGCCTCGTGTAAGTAAATTTACGAACTCGTAAAGGAATTCATGCAGGACAACATTCCGGCAAGTTGGCATCTCCAGAAACAGTAAAAGTAGTTAGTGGGATGTAAATCAAATAACTTAATTAACAACAAACATAATTAGTTTTTCGGGTAGCCAGGCAAAAAAAAAAAAAAGTGAATTTTATTCGTATAGCGCTGTGAATTGTTTAACATTCTGTGCATCATAATGTTACATCCGTATAAGTTATTTCGAACGAAGAAAATTTTTTTTTTTAAAGAGTAAACAATATATTCCCGTCTTTGAGGACTTGTGATAAACAGGAACATAAGAAGTATAAATAATGTACTTAATTTTCGTGTAATTTTAAAGATAGTGCTGGTCTCTTACCTGGTGTATGTGGTACCCTGCAGCCAATGCAGACCGCAACTGAGCTCCAGTGGACGACGACGGCCCACTTGGTGCTCATGGCCTTCGAGCTATGACGTGGCAGTAATTCCGTCACACTTACCTTGCTCTACGTCATCGAACTTTGCTAAGTTTCCCCGTGGGAAAACATCCGCTTGGCACTCTTAATTTGCAGTTTCCATTCCTGACGAGTCTACTTTTTGTCTCACATTCTACATCTGTATCACAGAGTAACCAGACTGGTTTGGTAGCCAATGAACCATTAGTAACGTCCATATCTGGTCAACTCAGTTGTAAGCGCAGAATATTCTAATCTGAAATGAAATGGCGTATGGCTTTTAGTGCCGGGAGTGTCCGAGGACAAGTTCGGCTCGCCAAATGCAGGTCTTTCGATTTGACTCCCGTAGGCGACCTGCGTGTCGTGATGAGGATGAAATGATGATGAAGACGACACATGTACCCAGTCCCCGTGCCAGCGAAATTAACCAAAAATGGTTAAAATTTCCGACCCTGCCGGAAATTTCAACCCGGGACCCCTGTGACCAAAGGACAGCACGTTAGCCATGGAGCCGGACATCTAAAATGTATCAATGTTTTTTATGACGAGATAGGTCCTCATCTAGACTGTACTATTGCTACTTCTTACTGGTACCAAACTCTCCTGTTAAATTATTGCTGTGTCTGACCGTGTTGTGTCCGGCTCCTTGCCTGGATAGTCCGCATAGTGACCCGTTCAAAGGGCCCCGGTTCGATTCCCAACCGGGCCAGGGATTTAATGTTAAATTGTTAATTCCCTTGGCTCGAAGACTGGATGTTTGTGCAGTCCTCAGCATCCCTGCAACTTATACATAACACATAACACTGTGGCCCATCGCAGTAACACACAGTTTCCTATAAATGGCAGATGCCGCCCACTCTCATCGGAGAGTCTGCCTTACAAGGGCTGCACCGGACTAGAGATGACCATACCAAATTAACTAACCTTGTGTGTGACAATAGCAGAGCTCTTCTTGAGTACGGCTTTGTCTACACATACCTGTACCAGGTTATCCTTTTCATCGTTTCAAATCCAATTCCCTAGAGGAATTCTTGCTTGTTTCGTTGTAGTGGTGGTGGTGGTGATTATTACTTTAACTATCTACCTGTCCCGGCTTCGCACGGGAGCAGTTATGAATGTAAGGCGATTGGTTACTTTTAACCTAGGATTTATAACATGTCCTTGTATACGGCATTAGTCGTTTTTTTTTTTCTCCAGAATTAATACGAAAAGATTTTGTTTTGATTTGGGACACGTAAAGCTTTCCATGAAAGAAACATTCTCCACTGAGATCAACTCCTGCCACGCTAAGTTTCTGACCCCGTGCGTTGTTTATTTTCAGGCCAAAGCAGACTCTTACCGATAATTGGACTCGTTTGAAATCAAAAGACAAATCTGAAGGAATCATATAGATTGTCGGTATTAAGACGGCTTCACCTGCGCCACAGCCGGTTGAATTAGTAGCTTCAATCAAACAGTTTATAACCGTTTTCACTACCACTCGCGTCCCATTGCATCACTTTAGCAGGTCACGCAACAATATAATAGGCACCCTCGCTTTCAAAATCAGTGTGAGTGGTGACAAGCCGGAAGGGTGTAAAGAATGTAGAAATTCTCTAGTATTAATGAACTGCTGTGTATACTGAGTAATTTACTTGAACCTGGACAGTGAATTTGGAGATAGATGACTCCTTTTGTCTTTGTAAAGTAACTCTTTCTCTGTCCTGTGACATTCGAGAATCCCTTTGTTGATCAGCTTCACTGTTACGTCCTAAGTAGACTTTTTCGAATGCAGTGCACTGCGACCTCAGCAGGATGGGTTACCATAGACTTTATGTTGCTTACGAAAAATAACTGGAAAACTAATAATTGTTGTATCGTGTAATATACCAATTACCATTGCACCACTGTTGAGTGACAATTGTAATCTACTTAAAATAAATACCGAGCTCGATAGCTGTAGTCGCTTAAGTGCGGCCAGTATCCAGTATTCGGGAGATAGTAGGTTCGAACCCCACTGTCGGCATCCCATAAAATGGTTTTCCGTGGTTTCCATTTTCACTCCAGGAAAATGCTGGGGCTGTACCTTAATTAAGGCCACGGCCGCTTCCTTCTCACTCCTAGCCCATCCCTGTCCCATCGTCGCCATGAGACCTATCTGTGTCGGTGCGACGTAAAAGCAACTAACTAACTTAAAATAAAATAATTTATATTAATAATAACATTAATTTTCTTACGAAAATTAAATGTAATTGCCTCTTGGCGACTTTCAATGACATGCCATTTAAAAAAGTGAATGTATAAACAAATGATAATAATAATAATAATAATAATAATAATAATAAGCGGCAAAGTGGTCAGCGTCTGATCCTCTAGTTGAGGCGGCTGCATTAACATCTTCTCGAACTCAAAAATCGAGTCGTACATCAGTGGTCTCAATTGAGTTCACCCCAAAAAACCAAACCTCAGCTTGAGCGCATGATGAAAGAGACGATCTTAGAATCACTACCCCAGGCACCAGTCGGCAGACTGGCCTTACCTGATCATCGGATTCTGAGGGATCAGGGACACCATGCGGAGAAGAATCGGAGCTTCTCAAGACCTTGTCATGCTCTCAAAACTAGACGTAAGAATTTTATTGGCACAATTAATGTGAACACCCTCGCTAAAACAGGCAAATTAAAACAACTCACCAACGTCCTGGAAGTCAAATTCTTCCAGCTTTACGGTGCAACGTAAAGCTATAGAAGAAACAAACAACAAAATACCAAGGCATCATGTGGAAAATCTTATTAGGCAATTTTAACGCACAGCTAGGCAAAGAAAGAAAATTCAGAGATACCACAGGCCCCCATACAAAGCACAAGCGTACCAACAAGAATGGTGAAAATTAATTGACTTTTGCAGAAACGTTGAAATTAAAATCATGAGTACCCAATTTCAGAAACCTTCACAAAAATTAGCAATATGGAGATCACCCAGTCTTCGACAGGGTGAATACCAAATTGACCATGTTGCTATTTCAAAGAAAAACATAAAATAAATTCTAAATATTAGAGCTAGAAAAGGAGCCTTTGAATCGAACCATTACCTTTTCCAAATATAGATGAAAATCCAAACCAACTGAAGACAAAAAGGCCCACTAAAATTATTAAACCAGATCCAGAGTAACTGAAACTCAACAAAGAAGAAATCTTCATGCAAATTAATCGGGAGAAATCAACAGACTGACAGTCCGTCTCCATGTCTAAATGGTTAGCGTGATGGCCTTTGGTCACAGGGGTCCCGAGTTCGATTCCCGGCAGGGTCGGGAATTTTAACCATCATTGGTTAATTTCGCTGGCACGGGGGCTGGGTGTATGTGTTGTCTTCATCATCATTTCATCCTCACCACGACGCGCAGGTCGCCTACGGGAGTCAAATCGAAAACCTGCACCGGGCGAGCTGAACGTGTCCTCGGACACTCCCGGCGCTGAAAGCCATACGCCATTTCAACAGACTGACAGAAAATAACAAAGAAAATTGGTGAAGTCATGAAAGTAGGACGAACTCCTCGCACCAGGAATCATCGCTGGTGGAACGCAATTTGTGATCAGGCAATAGACAACCGCATAACTGCGTGGAAGATGTTTGGCAGTATACTACGTACCTTTTTTGGATCGGTCGAAACTGGCTAATAACTGCCAGGATCTGAACCCATGCCTTTTAGACTAATGAACAACGTGTAAAAGGCATGTCCCCAAAACAGAGAGACAATAACGTGGAGCTGAGGTCAATCCAAATGAATTAAATTTATTAACATAAAAAAGCAAAGGGAAACGGTCTGAAGATCAGCATAAAAACCAATTAATGGGGATACAGGGAGTCAAATGCTTACCTACATAATGGGTAACGATACTCCAACCACAGTAAAAATTACTCGACTTATCAGTCTGTTTTCTTTGTATCTGATTCAAAGTTTTACTTTCTTAAAATGGGACCATTTACTATTTCGAGGTGAAAGTAACAGCTTTCACACAATAAGATCCAATAGTTCCCCAGATTACGTCAAGGTTTTATAAAATATAACTTTCGACAATCCCCATAGAGATTACATCCCCACAAATCAAAGACGCCAGTGAATCGAGAATGGCAGAAAAGTAAACAAATATGAGATACAAGAGGGTAAGAAAGGAGTTGCCATAGTTGAAGAAACAAAAAGCATGAATTAGAAAGCAAGTAAATGAATGAAAATGAAAATCCACAGCCTGTTTCCAGTCATTCGACCGGGTCAGGAGTTGAATGAATGAAGCCCCCATCTAGCGGCGAGGATAGGAATTGTGCCGGCTGTCGAAGCCTGCCGCACTCCTCTGGGGCAATGATAAATGACTGACAGATGAAATGAAATGTTAATGGAGAGTGTTTCTGGAATGAAAGATGACAGGGAAAGCCGGAGTACCTGGAGAAAAACCTGTCTCGCATCCGCTTTGTCTGGCACAAATCTCACATGTAGTGACCGGGATTTGAACCACGGTATCCAGCGGTGAGAGGCCGGCGCGCTGCCGCCTGATCCACGGAGGCTTCAAAGCAAGTAAAATGAGAGCAAAATACCGAAATAAGCATATTAATCGGCTGAGGAAGCCGGAAACAGTAGCAAGATAAAATAAGATTAATGACAAAAAACACATATCCATAAGACACTGAAAAGTAACACAGGTCCGATAACCACTCTACACCCACAGAGTATAAAAATATAAAGCAAGACACTGTGGCTACTCCGACCACTACTCTTATACTTACATTTCCTTCACACAATATACATAACATTTGTTTGAGCGCCAGTTGCTTTTTTAAGAAAAACAACAAAATTCGGTAGAGCATACCTCTTATATCAATTATCTCAAGGCGTGAGGTGATAAACTCACATATCTGGCAATATACAGGGATATGGATCAGGACAATATTAAATTACTGTTGCATTTCCACAATTGAGGATTGTACATGGAACTGGAATCACTTATTATAATTAAAAATAAAACTGAGTTTATGACTAAATTTACGTCACAATGAACAATCATTTACGTCTTTTAATTTAACAAAAGAAATATATCGTGAGATTTGCGGTACAAAGAAAAGGAAAATTTAATCTAAACAAAAAAAGCTATTGGCATGAACTTGAAGTGAGATGTGATATCGCCGCTGATTACACTCTTCTTCATGTTATGAATGCATAACATGTCTGATGCTTTAATTACCTGTTGTCTGCATACACCGCTGTTGAACTTGAAATTCTTGGGAAAACCTGTGAGCTGAAATCGGGAGCCGTCTGTTGTAATCTTCTTATATAACAAGGAGTTGGCCTACATACCATGTACGCGTGTAGGGAGCTCCAATGTAATTACGTCCACTCAATATATTTTAAATAATTGGAAAATATTATTGAAACATCTTGTGAAGTCCATCCTCACAAGAAGATGATGTTTCTTTATCATCATAGTACCCGTCTCTGCTCGGATACAAGCACCACTTGTAGACTTCCTCGATGATTACCTCTTCAAACACAACTCTTAGCTCTGACCATCACACTAAGACCACTTCTTCCATTTGATACATCTGACTGTTACCTATGATCTGAACGATATGAACTGAGTACCTCTCCCTATCGTAGCATCACCTTATATCACCTCGCGATGACGACTCATCTCCCCACTCACTGTTCATCCCTTCCACTTCCACATACAGTAGCTAGCGAATACTGACACTTGGTCGCAATCACGTGTCCACGCACTGATGTCATCAGTCATGTGTCGTCTAAGCGTACCCAAGCGGTCCGAGAATGACTATACCGAATGCGTCACCGGGAAATCTCCTTGTACACAACATTCCCAGTTAAACATAGCCTCGATTGCAAAATACTATGCCAGCTCATCTAGCCAAAGTTACAAGCCACAGCATGACAATATGAAACCAACAAATCTCACTTACTACCATACAGAATAATTACAAACATATTCACTTAACCTATGATGAAATACAATAATATACGTGATACCTAATTATTACAGTCTAAATGATGAGAAACAGAATATATAAAATCTAATGAATCAGGTTAATAATAATAATAATAATAATAATAATAAATACAGAATGGAATCTGTAACCCTGTTGTACGGTTACAACACGTTACGACAAAAATCGTAACAACATGACATGATTCAGACAACGGCTCATGAGCTTGATCTGAGTGCACAGATCAGAAACCTGGGTGGCCGCAAAGAGGCCTGGCCCACCCAGTCTAAACACATAATGTATATAACTTGCACGCCGCATAACACGTATTCATATCGCACATCTAGGCGATCATGAATCGTGCGGTATCAGTGTTAAACCACAAAGCAGAATATAAGCTTGAGACAAAACGTCAAAGATACAGAGAATTAAAAGGTCTCCAATCAAAGTAATAAGCAAACTCATCACTCACACAAAATAATCGGATCGGTGCCACCTTCCGCTCTATTGCAGGAACGAGTACATATAAGCAGACATGAGAAGAAAAGGACGGTGAAATAAGTCTGGAGCACAATTATAGAGAATAATACATTAAACAAGGGATCTCTCAGTCAACGAATTAGCATAACTATGGCAAGCCAAGAAAGGATAAGTAGGATAAATACCTCGAAATTGAAATAGTCATATTCACGACTCTACACATAGAGAGCCATTTAAAATAACTTTTCAATATTTTATAGAACCATTTGTATGAAACGAAAGCCATCTTGCAGGTCAACGTCTCCATCTTTTCTCCAAACGTATTATTGTCAGATGACCGGGGATAACTCGAATTCAAGGTAAACTAGAAAGACATGCTTTAGCAATTCTCTGTTACATGAGGTGCCATCTGTCTAATCGGGGCGAACTACAAGTCAAGTCTGGCATAGAGAATACTAAACATCCATAACAGACTGACCTATAATATCGTAAAGAATGTGATACCTATAAAATACACAAGCAAGATATGGAGATAATGAAGTGCGGCACAACAATGCCACCACCCCTTGGAAAACGAGTCCTTTCCTTGGTGATCAAGCAAGGGGCACTCTTTTTACAGAAGGGTCAAGACTTACAGATAAATGTGCGCGCACAACTATAACTAAAATTACGATAAAGGATAATCTCAGTTAGGAAAGATGATTATACACATATGATTACACAATTATACACGTGTCTCGAAGGAATACGCAGGTATAAGTATTCGTTCACTAAGGCCAACATAATACCTCAAAGAATAGTGATATCTCCGGGCAACTATACTGTTGTAGTCTCTTAAAACCACGAAAACTTTAATGTGTCGAATTCGGCCTTACCCCGACTCTCTTTTTCCTTCTTCCTTTTTTTATTTTGCCAATTTGGAATTAGGCTCAGTTTACGTCCCTTTTGTCAAAACTTTTCTTTGAAGGAGAGGGAAAGGGTTTCCCACACCTGAAACAGGAAAGGTCTGAGCGTAATATTCTCTTACTACAGGCTTATTTGTGACAGTACATGTATCATACCCTCACACTGTATTCAAAAGTGAGAGTTATTATTATTATTATTATTATTATTATTATTATTATTATTATTATTATTATTATTATTATTATTATTTCATTTGTATATTTGTTCTTATTTATTTAAACTGGAAGGTCTCCATATGTGATATGCGTAAATTGTTTTGTACAAACGGATGGGAAAACAGTGTTATTTCCAACTTGGAAAGTTCGTATGAGTCATGTGGAACACCCAAAAGTCTTTTGATGTTCTTATAGTCATGCGGGCATCCCAGAGTCCGATGAGGTGGCCTTGTTATTGTCTTGTGACACGGATGAGGTTCAGTGCGTGGTCTTGACAAGAGGATCTACTCCCGATTGGATGGCCAGGATCAATCTAGACGTATCATGTAAGAGAAGTCCGGCTCCATCGCTAAATGGTTAGCGTGCTGGCCTTTGGTCAGAAGGGTCCCGGGTTCGATTCCCGGCAGGTTCGGGAATTTTAATCATCATTGGTTAATTTTTCTGGAACGGGGGCTGGGTTTATGTGTCGTCTTCATCATCATTTCATCCTCATCACGACGCGAAGGTCGCCTAGGGGAGTCAAATCAAAAGACCTGCACTTGGCGAGCCGAACATGTCCTCGGACACTCCCGGCACTAAAAGCCATATGCTATTTCATTTCATATAATAGAAGGGGGAAGCTGAGGTCTATATAGGCATGTGACCAAACGGCGAGAAGAGACTGTAAGGGACAGGACTTGACTTCAAACAGCGGAGGGGAGGAGACGTAACTTTTGTGTAACGTGGTCTGATTATGTTTGTGAAGTGCGGTAATAACCTACAACTGTAGAGTGCTTAAGGCACTTGGTGTGGCGGCTTGGTATTACATGTTGGGGAGAGCTATGGAGTGCTGTATTTCAGACTTTCCATAATTTATGTTCTAGAACAGCAAACGTGTGTTGCTCAAGTGAATGTATCTTTAAACCAAGTGTTAGAGTCAGTGAACACAGTATTATAAAGATACAGTATCTGCGTGATATAATAAGTGCCACTTATGAGAATATGCAAGTTGTGTTGATACACAGAAACAGTGAAGTGTATTCATCCACATATATATGCTTTGTAATGAACTTTCAACAGACGAACTACAAATGATAGCTTGGTCCTCGCTTTTTGTTTCCCACTGTTTTTATTGTTTTTGTTATAAATATGGAGACTTCCAGTGGTAGTGTGTGAGTGTATATTACGTATATTTTTGTGTGCTGATGAGGTGCTTATGCACGGATGTTATTTAGAATACAGTTTGTTATTTTCGAATCAGTGGAGTTATTGATGAACCTAGGTGCAGTTCCTACCTATTTAGTCGTTTTCAGAAGGTTAGGTAAGGCCTAAAGCAGATGTACCAGTACTCAGCATTATGCACACGCCCCGGGAAAGAAGGATTTATCATGCTCTATCAAAATTCGAGGGATCCATTCTGGTGAACTCTGGCGCCCATACTAAGGACATTTTCGCTAATTATTTTTATTAATTGAATTTATTTAATTTATTCAGTTATTTATATATATAAAGCAGAATGTCTGGCTGTGTGTCTGTACCTTATACAAATCCATACCGTTCGACGAATTTGAATCAAATGTTGTATACTTAACTTTTAGGACACTACAAGAAATTTTAACATCCATCTCCATTCTCTATATTTAGGCCCTTTGGCACATTAACATAGGCTAACATAGGCGAAATATTCAATTTGCCGCACAAGGACGACACAAAGCTCATTTTGAGAATCACGACGTGTAGAACAAAACTCGATAAGGCCCGTTTTGGAGATATTGGCATCACACTTCCCCGCTCTAGGAAATGGATGAAGATATGACCAGCAGTAACGATGGCAACGTCAGCTCAAGGATTCTGCAGTAGAATACAGATCTCGTGTTTGAAGTAGGCACGTGCGTAAATGTAGGCTAAGCAAAGGAGAGATTCTGCTACACATGACTGTCTCGGAAAATGCACTTTGGGTAAGCCACCCTTAGGGGTTGTGGTTGCGAGGGTGTGGCATATATAAGAATAATTGAAACTTCGAAACCATAGGTTTCGGGGTCGCTGAGATGAACAGTGATACTTCGCATGTCGTTTAAGTCCAAGTTCAGTCCCCATCGGTATGGGGGTGAGAAAGGCTGAAGTCCAAAACTACCCAGTTTATGGATTTATGTGTGTGCACCCGTTTGAGCGGGAGTGGAAATGGGATGAAGTAAAAAAGTAATATAAAACGACCAATATTAAAGTAGAATCCATAGTTTTCGGCGTCGCTGAGATGAATAGTGACACTCCAGGTTTCGTTTAAGTCCAAGTTCACCCGAATCGTCATGGGGGTGAGAATGGTGAAAAAGAAAATATCCAAAATAACCAAGCTTTCAAACAAACAAACAAACAAACAAACAAACAAGAATGACTGTGGGGGCAGGACTCCTCCAACACCGTCACACTTTGGATGCCATTTAAGTCATAGTTCAGGCCCAGTCAGAATGGAGGTACCGAGCTCGATAGCTGCAGTCGCTTATGTGCGGCCATTATCCAGTATTCGGGAGATATTAGGTTCGAACCCCACTGTCGGCAGCCCTGAAAATGGTTTTCTGTGGTTTCCCATTTTCACACCGGGCAAATGCTGGGGCTGTACCTTAATTAAGGCCACGGCCGCTACCTTCCCACTCCTAGCCCTTTCCTGTCCCATCGTCGCCATAACACCTATCTGTGTCGGTGCGACGTAAAACAACTAGCAGAAAAAAAATGGAGGTTGAGAAGGGTTGAAAAAAAGAAATGTTTAAAATGACCGAGACTATGGATGTATGTGTTATATTTCAGCATAGCTCTCAGCTAAAATTGGTGCACACATGACTTACTATACTATCTGGAAAAAATTACGTGGGGTAAGACACCCCTAGCACCTCTGGCGGAGGGGAGGATACTAAAAAATAATCGAAAACGATTAATACATATTGCCGAATCCATAGTTTTTGGGGTCGTTTAAATAAATACTGACACTCCGGATGCCTTTAAGTTGAAGGTCAAACTCTATCACAGTTCTCAACCAAACTCGGTACGGATATGAGTTAGGCTCCTTTCACACTACACGGTTTCGACCGTACGGCTCTTTGCCGTGGAGATGTTGCTTTCACACTGCAACGGGTTTTTTGCCGTGGAAAGCTCAGTGCATGTCTGGGTGCTAGTCATACAAGAGTCATTTTAACAATAGGATGATTTCCTCATATTAGTATATTCTGGCTAAAAGTGAAATTTTATAATTTCATCATAAGTATATTTTTGTAACTCTGTATATGTAATAATATTGTATAACTGAAAATACACTCACCAAACGCATTTTTCTTTGTCTTCAATTACGTCAAAATATGGTTTCAATTCTAAGTAAACTTAACGCCAGGCATTTCTTGTCACATTCCGATCTCCACTTTGTGGAGAAAACATTACATTTTTATTCCATTTGAGCCGGGTGAAACTAGAAATTATTTTTTAAAAGCCCATTATTACAAGCCCCGTTGCCTTATCAGCTAATACTTTATTTTATTTTATTATCAACAAAACTATTGTGGAAGTACGCAAAAAGTCGTTCGTCGCGGCTAACCTATTTGTATAGCACCACAGCAAGTAGTGGAGGCTTTCGATGTGCTGTGAGGAAGGGTATCAGGGGTATATATTTATTTTTTAATAATATGCTTTACGTCTCACCGACACAGAAAGGTCTTATGGTGACGATGGGATAGGAAAGGCCTAGGAATGGGAAGGAAGCGATTGTGGCCTTAACTAAGGTACAGCCACAGCCTTTGCCTGGTGTGGAAATGGGAAACCACGGAAAACCATCTTCAAGGGCTGACGACAGTGGGGTTCGAACCCACTATCTCCACGATGCAAGGTTACAGCTGCGCGCTCCTAATCGCACGGCCAACTCGCCCGGTGACTGAACATTTTAACAACAAAGTAAAACAATAAAATAATACGATACTAATATGTGTAACTTGTGTCTAGATACCCTCGCGTTATCTCCTCTACAGCTGCAAGAGAGCTGCCGTACGATTAAAAAACCGTGCAGTGTGAAAGCACGCATTTAGCTGTGTGCGCCACTGAGTCAACGGCAGCCGTCCATTCCAGTGGCAAAACACGGCTGCCGTGCCGTGTAATGTGAACGGTCTTATGCTCTTCTTCACGCCACTAAAGGAATGTCGCCGTACGGTTTTTTCGCCTTACGGTCGAAACCGTGTAGTGTGTAAGGAGCCTTACTATCTCTAAAAGACACTGTAGGGATAAGACACCCTTGGGGGAGGGGGTGACGTGTAAAATAATCGAAAACAGCCGATATTAGTGTCGAATCCATAGTTTATGGGATCACTGAGATGAATAGTGTCACGCCGGATGTCGTTTAAGTCCAAGTTCACCCATCGGCATGGTGATTCAGAATGGGTGATAAAGAAAATGTCCAAATTCATGGAGATTAAAGTTTTTACACAGTTTTTGGTGTCGATCGGCTAATGACAGTCACACTGACAGTTGGGATCGTGTACATCATATCTATAATGCGACGCGTAAATACATTTCGTTAAAACTTATTTTTATTATTTATTTGGAAGGATCAACTACTTCCCAGAATATCTGGGCTACCACTAGGAAATACTTTAAGGCGAAACAAAATAATCTTAAGCTAGAACGTACAATTATACACATAATAATATTTCTAAATTTACAAATTTGCAAAAGCATAACAAATCAATCAATCAACGTCACAATGAAAAAACTTATAAAACACTTGAAACTGGTGATTCAAATCCTAAAAGTAAAAGGTGTGAAAGAGGAAATTACCAAAATGGTAGATGTATGTGTGTATAGTACCTTCCAGAATAGTTCTCAACAAAACTTCGTACAAATACGATTTCTATCTAGAAAAGATACTGGAGGAGTAAAACACCTTTTAGCAAATCTAAAGGAGGGAATGACACGCAAGAATAATCGAAAACGACCAATATTAGCGTCGAATCCATAGTTTTCGCGGTCGCTGAATTGTATTGTGGCACCCTGGATGCCGTTTAAGTACCATTTCAACTGCGCAGGCATGGCGAAAAGTAGTGAAGAAAATATCTAAACTTGCCGAGATTAGTTTAATTAAGGTGAAACAAAATGATCTATAAGACTTGAAATTAAACACATAACAATAACTTCTAAACTACAAAATAGTCCTTAATTAGTCAACGTCACAATACCGAAATCTACAAAAAATTATATTCACACATAATTAACAGGTAATAAAATACTTAACAGTCAATAAAATACTCGGGCAGCGCTGGGTAATATAGCTAGTTTACTCATATATTTTGAATTAGATTACAATTTATGCCCAAGCGTGAGGCGATTATTTTATCTATATTTTATTATTTTAATCATATTGCAATGATTCATTATTTTCATTATTCTTATTGCTATTTTAATTATATTACAAATGGCGCCCAACGTGGGGCTGAATGATTGGTACATCTGTTAGGCGTATAAGCGTAGGAACACTTGTTTTGTGTGGATGGAATTCGAAAAACTGTATCAGTGAAGTGTTTTATATGTACGTGGTATGTATTTTGGAGTATGAAGAAATGTTTTAGCGAGTTGGGTACTATAAAATTGAGGATAAGAGAGGTTGTTGAAGTTGTTGATACTATGAATCAGGATAAGAGAGGTCAAAAGAATTCCGCCACATTGATTCTTTCTCATTTAAGTGAGAGCAGCAAAATGGCTAATAGTAGTATAGATCAATCGGCAAAGATAGGTGAGGAATCGAGTAACCCGTCTCAGACTCAGCATGTGGGAGTTCAAGGAGAGGCTTTAACTCTGAGTATGCTTAAATCGCTATGTAATCAGTTTTTCAGTGAAATCAATAAAAAGATTGATAGTCAGACTAAAGAGTTGAAGGGTGAATTAAATGTTTTAACAGTAAATTTGATTAATTGTCCAGTAAGATCGATGAGAGGGGTAAAGTGTTAAGGGGGACATAAAGTATTTGATAAATTATAGAGTGAAATCGATTATCAGAGAGATTTTGAGTATAAGGGGCGTGATGAAAGCAAGGAAGATGTGTCGGGTGACTTACTTTGTGGTAGTGGTGGTGGTAATAGGAGTGTTGCGATCGATAATCTTGAGGAAGTTTCTGAAATTGAAAGTTAAGTTTTTCGTGAAGGTGATAAAGGTTGTTTAGTAAGTGAGGAGTGTTTATGGAGTATACATCATAATTAGGATGTTTTGTTGATTTAAGTGTACGTGAGAAGATTAATGTTAGGTCGATTCTGTGCGAAAATGGTGACTTTGAGATGAATTAAACTTCTGGTAAGAGAGTCGAGAGTAGCAGTGTTGTTGGCATGAAAGTAGTGCGAGTAGGAGATGGTATGGAAGATGATGAAGATGGATTAATTGTTGGGGCATTAAGTAGTAATGATAGTGATTTCGAAGTGAATTATGGTGATGATTTCAGTAATAGGGTGAGCGTGAGTGACGGAAAGTGTGCTAAGTGTGGTGTGAATGAGCTTGAGGTACTTGAAGTAGATATGTTTGATAAGTGCGAGTTAACTAAGACCGTTGTTTGTGAAAAGTTGTTTGAAGCGGATTGTAGGTCTAATTTTGTGCTTAAGGGGATTCATCGGAAGGGTGGTAAATTGTATGGTGATTCGGGGTTTGAAGATTTTGTGAGTAATAGTTGTGTAACAGATTGTGTGTGTGTGTGTTGGGAATGTTTAAGGACATTGAGAATGGAAATGTGCGTGAGATGAAAGGAAGTCTATTAGAGCGAATGTGTAATGTTCTATGTAATGCTGAGAGTTGTGTAAATGATTTGAATGTCGTGTTGAATGATATCGATGTGATATGTGTGAAAAAGAACGTGGTCTGTTTGCCTGCGTTAACAATGGGTTTGTGGAAAAGAAAACCTAGTGAGATTCTTGCGCATTTCAGAAATAGAGATTTTTTATATGATCTTTGTTATGAATGTTCCTAATGAAACCTTGTATGATTCTTGTGTGATTGGATAGGATGAATGTTTTTGTGTGAGATAGATTGGATTCTAAATATAATCATATTTTATTACGGTACGTATTGTTCCGCGATTACCATTGAGGACAGAGGTGAAAGAAGGTGAGGGCATGAATGGGTCTAAGACAGTCAAAAGATTAATTAAAATGAGTGTTATGTTTCTTTTCTCGGTTATCTTTTTTCTAAAGACAAACTTTATAATTCAGGTACAAAAGTACATAAGATAGAGTAACAGTTTTAGAATATCGAATAACAAAAACCTTGACCTTGAAGCTCCCTGATTATACATTCTCCATGAGCGCTGCGGCTCCTTTAAAGAAACCAGTCAAGGAGACGAACCTCTCAATTTCTTTTACATAGTATTCAAGATACGCAATATTTCAAGAGCACTTTTTGCTCCACAAAATGATCTAGGAGACTACACACTGAACATTATACCACACCGGCCTTTCAAAGGCACCATTTGACCATTGCAGAGAAGGAGCGTCTTTGCTCTATTAAAATTTTACACTTGGAAACCTAGTGCCAGAAAGGTCCAGGCCTATCAAAGGCACAATCTACATTTTACAATTCAAACAGTATTCACTGTCTTAGACACTCAACAGTCTAACCTCTTAACATAAAAGAATGAAATTTAATTTCATAGGGGTATCGAATACCCATTCTACCGGGCCTTTGTGGAAAACGGCAGGTTAAAGTTACTGGCCCAAAAATCAAAATGATATGGAGGCGGACACTTGCACTCCTTGAAATTTGCAATTAAAAGTTAAAACCCTATTTGGGCTTTCGGTCCGAAGTTACAGAGGCTAAGCCTAAATTACCGAGGTGACTAGATAGAGAGAAAATTTAAATTACAAGATTTCAAACAGAAACAGGTTACGAAATCATAGTCTCCTCAAAATCAAGTTGATAGGGAACGCGAGAGGGTATCACACTTTCTATTCCCTGATTTCGGCTGACTTGTTTGAAGTTTACATTTTAGAAAATTAAATTAGTAAAGGCTGGAAACCTTTCCCTCGAGCTAGCTTTCAAAGACTATCATTTAAATAGGACTGCCATTACCTGGAGCTGTTGGATTACTCGGCGATGGACGAGGCTACCCACCTCCTTTATAAACACTCACACTAGAATGGAGCGATGAATAAGACCACCTGGTCGAAAATGTACCAGTTTTTATACCCAAGAGGTAGATTCTAGAGATCTCTGGGCTCAGGTCCGACACATCCCCAAGTTCCATTGGGTAATTAAATAGATACAAGATAGATGTGATTGGTTGCGCATAAAACTGGACTAAAAATATTTTATGAGAAGACCCAGTATGTGGAAAGCCACCCAAAAAATAAATTCCCTTTAAATACCTTGGTGAAACTGTACAGTCCTCTGGACTAATCCCGATCGCCAATGAACAAAGAATTATCAAGCTACAGAAGGCCAACAAGCTAACGTGGGCTCACTACAACAAGAAAAGTATTTGGATAGATACAAAATTACGACACTACAAAACAGTAATTCTTCCAGAAGCAACCTATGCATCAGAAACAATGGTGATCGACGGTCATTCTAAAATTAAGTACATAGAAAAACAGGAACGAAAAATTCTTCGGAAGATTTATGGGGCAGTCAAGACAAATGGCATCTGGATGAAGGGATCGCAGAACGACCTCTATGAAAATATAAACACCATTACGGATGAAATCAGAAAACGCCGAGCAAAGTTTTAAACACAGATTTACAGAATGGACAACTCCAGAACGGCAAAAAAAAAAAAAAAATACTCAACATCGTAACAAAGAGTAAATGCGGTACGAAATAGTTAAAAGAGTTTCAGAGGGACCTACAACAGATCAACATAGAGAATTTCGAGGACCGTAACGAGTGCCGAAATAAAATGGGAAACGTTCAGAGAGGATGGCGGGATTTTGGGAAGTAAAGAGGAAAACCGCCCGAAAATGACTTTATGTGTTCAAGTTCAATCGCTCTCATTAAGGGGAACAATAAATAAATAAATAAATAAATAAATAAATAAATAAATAAATAAATAAATAAATAAATAAATAAATAAATAAATAAAACCAATAATTTATAATTTGCCGAAAATACAGCCAAATGGGCGCCAAAGGTCACCATAGAATCACTCAATTAATAATAATAATAATAATAATAATAATAATAATAATAATAATAATAATAATAATAATAATAATAATAATAATAATAATAATAATAATAATAATAATAATAATAATAATAATAAGTGGTAGAGTATAAAATATTCTACTCAGATCGAGTTCACTGAGCTGCAAAACTGGTACTCTTATGATTGGGCCTTACCAACCACCCCCTACAAACGTTAGAAAATGGTGGGAGCATGCTTACAACGCTACCATAAATACATTTAATTAACTGTTTGATTCTAATATATCTAGCCTATATATTCAAAAAGATACAAGATTTTCTGTAAAAATCAGAACAACCCTAATACAACATATTATTCTCCCCTTTCTTACCACCTTTAGACTAGATGGTTACTAACACCCATAGCTTCCTGCTTCCATGCCATGCCATGATCTGAAGTCTCATGTTCTGGTACTCCAGAACCATCCTCGGTTCGACCTCCCTGCGAAGGTGTCTGCAAACTCACGTTGTATTATCCTCACTCGTGCATAATACGCTTTTAGTCACCAATGATATAAAGTAGTTGTTGTTGGTTTTTACAATGTTGCTTTGCATCGCGCCGACACAGATAGGTCTTGTGGCGACGATGGGGTAGGAAAGGCCTAGGCGTGGGAAGGAAGTGGCTGTGGCCTAATTAAGGTACAGCCCAAGCATTTGCCTGGTGTGAATATGGGAATTCACGAAAAATTGTTTTTATTGCTACCGACAGTGGGGTTGGAAGCCACTATCTCCAAGATGAAAGCTCACAGCTCCGTGCTCCTAACCGCAAGGCCAACTCGCCCAGTCTGACATAAAGTGCCATCCATCTTGATGCACTTGGTGATATTTATCGAGCTATTACCACATAGCCCTACAGACTGATGATAGTACGTGTTCGATCGAATTGATACTGTCCACAGTCTATCCCTCACTTACATTACTGGCACAACAAATACACTCGCTCAAACTTCATTAATATCGGACTGGCAGCACCGATACACTGACAACAGTCACTGTCCACAAACAATGAGTACGGACTGAGAGTTACCACAGAACAAGTGGTACGAGTATTCACCGAATAATATGAGTAACGTCACGCGTCCTCTGAAACCGAATAAGCAGGCTGACACTTCCTACGTATTTATCTCGTCGCAATTCACCTTTGTCCGCCTCTACTGCACTGATACCTAGTTTTATGCACTGATTCCCCTCGTAGGGGCCGATGACCTAGATGTTAACCCCTTTAAACAACAATCATCATCATCATCATCACGATTGCCCTCTTCGATACACCTGGTCACGAGGCAGGGTTTTGCGAGCGGACGATATAACCTGTTGATAGGGTTCAGAATTGTGTGCAAAATGTGCTCACTGGACGTCAGTACCATAGCCTACAGTACGCCTGCAGGGGAATAGCCATGTCGCACGTTAGTTGGGTTGCATAAAACTACATTGGAAGGGTGGATTGAAGCACACGGTATAATGGTATACTGTAAACAACATGATTGCTTCCATATTTATATAATAAGCTATTACACATTAGTAACATACAACAACCTAGACAACCGAGCATGTAACATAGTACAGTCGTCAGCATGGTCAACGAATGCTGACTGAAGTCGATTGCTCGCGCGCTGGCTCGATACCTACTCAGTCGCTCTGAAGTAGATCATTTACATTTTCACATTTCACAATGGATAATGCGCCATAAATTTGAAACGGCCATATATCCACAAGTATAAATGAAAATAACTATCTGTAATTTACATTTTAATCTGTATTAGTGATTTGAGGCGAATAAACAATTTATTTTGATAAGGATGGGCTAATTAATTTAAACAGTTGTTTTACTGCAAAACCAATCCATCCATCCGTCCGTCCATCCATCCATCCATCCATCCATCCATCCATAGGTAAATTCCTGAGGGCCTTTTAAATAAACAGTTCAGCAGTAAGAAACGAAGCTGTAATTAATATAGAAGAAATATCTTCGAGAAGTGGTTGATGCACCTCGCAGACTGTTTGGAGCTAAAGATTAGATAAGAACATTAAACCATTAGATGGAACTGTCCCGTTTAATAGATGTGCGAAAGGGATCGCTTCAAATCAAAGCTGGAAGGTTAAGTGATCTACGAAAGCATTGGATCTTGCAAAAAAGCCAAAGAGTTATGACCTCTCAAGAAAGCATTGGTACCGAGCTAATGGCTGTGCAATGTGAACCACGTATCGATACTTGTCAGCGTGCATTCGGGAGATAGTGGATTCGAACCGCGAAGTCTGCAGCCCTGAGGATTATTTTCCGTGGTTTCCCAATTTCACACCAGGCAAATGCTCGGCCTTTAACTTGAGGGTACAGTTGCTTCCTTCCCACTCCTATCTCTTCCCTCTCCCATCGTCGCTTTAAGACCTTTCTGTGTGTGTTTGTGCGACGTAAAGTAAATTGTAACTTTAAAAGCAAATCTTTGGTGCTCCCTCAACAGCTTAGTTAGGACTGGTCACTGCTGCTGTAACCACTTCTGGCATAAGTAGGGCTAGATCAGCTCAGCAGTGTGAGACTGTGGTGTAGAGGAACAGAGTATCGAACACCTTATCCAGTGCTGCCCTCCCGTTCTTACCTTGGAAGCCCTGACAACCTGTTCAGTCTCACTGTCAGACCTTGAGCAATAAAACAACATAGCCAATTGTTCGTGTTTCACTCTGACGTATGAAACCCGAGCCAAAATGTAACTCTTACTTGAAGCCCTTTCCCTTGTCATCGCTTTAAGTAGCTCATGCTTACACCACTCCTGTATTTCTTGGAGACAGTGTGTTTCCGATAGGTAGCCAATACAACAATATTCACTTAAGGAGTATACACACTGAAAAATTGTTTAGTCAGCAAATAGCCCTGGTAGAAGACGGTTCCATATATAAGGCAATAAATCAGGACAAATCGCATCTCGTCTGACCTTACTTCAGAAAGGGATAGTCTCTCATGAACTCCTCAGCCAATTGGAATATCTTTCTAATGTTTACCATTCTTGTTATAGTAAACAGAATTCAAAGAAAAAGATTTAAAATGTACATTTTTATGGGAGAGAGGTTAATTTACTTACAGGGGAATTATATAACCCCTCCCCCACCAGGTACTTCCTGAAATAAACACTAGTAGGTAGGAACTATGATTCTTCCCACCATTTCTTTCTGATTTCGCACCCTTGTACAGAATGTTGACCTGGTGTAGTTTTTTATCCATTCATTGTGATTTCTCCATGAACATAACTCAATAAACTAATATTTATAAACTTTTACTCAGTTTATTAAACAGTATGGTATTCGTGAAAAGACACACGCCAAGTTAGGATAAATACATAGGATGAAAATGTCCTTAGAGCTATTTTAGTAGAGAGATTGTAAAAGAATAGGTAATTACTCAAGAGAATAAATTATTCAACTACCATCAGTTTAAAATTAAAGTCCCTGGCGTAGTTTAGACAGACATACTTTTGAGAAATTATTGTAAACAACCTCATATTTTTCAGCATTTAAGGACACTTTTATTCTCCGTCCTGCGGAGTGGGGAAAATAATAGTAATCCACCGTCTGTAAAGATCACATAACAACATTTCAGTTGAGAATTGTAGTGTAAATACGGTATATTAGATAGTATCTTGCCTGTTATATTCGTGTGTATTTTTGTGCAAACGGCAGGTTTCATTTCTATTACAGCAAAGTAGGACAAAGTAGTACCGTACTAATATTAATCGTCTACGTGTTTAACTTTGTTGGTAATCTTTGAGTACCTACCGGCAGTTCTTGCGAATATCTAATTTAGGCCTAATTGGAATTTTCATTTCTATTTCTGCTCAGTAATACGCTAGGATACGTCTGAATGTAGTTTTAACATTATTGTAGTATAGTATAGTAACTTATTAGAAATTAGAGTGCCTATTCTGTAATTTTGAGTAGTTTTGCACATTTCGAACTTTAATGGTAATTTTCGCTTCTGTTTGTGCTTGGTAATAACCTGTTGTAATTAGAATACGTCTGAACGTAGTTTAAAAATTATTGTAGTGTATTGTAGTATCTGTACTTAGTCTGAACGTAGTTTATATTGATTGCAGTGTATTATAGTATCTTACTAGAAAATACCGTGGTGTTTTTATTCTATTACTGTGAAATATTTGTGTAGTATAGTATCGTTTCTGTGGTATCTGTAGTACCGGTAACTCTCTTACTAGAATTCTGTTATTGTAATTAGGGTAGACTCAACTGCAGTTAAGAATCGTGTAATTCTTTTGTATTATTTTCTGTTTCCAGTAATTAACAGCAATTTTCATCGTGTTAGCGTGTTGTAGGAATAAAAATAGTACAATTAAGTAGTATTGTAGTGTAGTAGTAGCATATATTAATTAGCGTACTGTTGTGTGATCTTTGTGAACTAACCTAGACAATATTTCTTTCCTTTCATTTTAATTTTGCACAGAATAAGTGATCTTAATTTCCCTTTCCTTTTTATTATTTAATAAAGAATGGCTAAGGAGTGCGAGTGTAGGAACTGTGGGTGTGGCCAAGCATTAAGGAGTATGAGGGAGGAGTTGGAGAGCTTGAGGGAAATAATTAGGATTCTATCAAAGTACAGGAAGGAAAGTAGGCCTCCCTCAAACAATGTACAGGATACAGTAGGTGTAATAGAGGGATGGGAAGGAAAGGGGGGGATTGTAGAAGACAGGTGGTCTAATGTTTTGAGGGGAAGGAGATTGCAGGCTAAGGGCTCCATTCTGGATCAAAATTCATGATCAGAATTCAGGACAGGTGTCGGTGAGAAATAGGTACGAGTCTCTGCAGGTAGAACAACAATACTAAAGAAGTATTAAAATTTAACTATGACAGCAATGACATTTACAGTTGAAAACTAGAAAAGCAGCTGGAATTGATAAGGTTTTGGGGGATATACTAAAGACAATGGGTTGGGATATAGTACCATATCTGAAGTACTTATTTGATTATTGTTTGCAGGAAGGAACTTTACCAAATGAATGGAGAGTTGCTATAGTAGCCCCTGTATATAAAGGAAAGGGTGATAGACATAAAGCTGAAAATTACAGGCCAGTCAGTTTGACATGCATTGTATGTAAGCTTAGGGAAAGCGTTCTTCCTGATTATATAAGACATGTTTGCGAAATTAATAACATGTTTGATACAAGGCAGTTTGGGTTTAGGAAAGGTTATTCCACTGAAGCCCAACTTGTAGGATTCCTGCAAGATATAGCAGATATCCTGGATTCAGGAGGTCAATTGGACTGTATCGCGATTGATCTGTCTAAGGCATTTGATAGGGTAGATCATGGGAGACAACTGGCAAAAATGAGTGCAATTGGACTTAACAAAAGAGTGACTGAATGGGTGGCTCTGTTTCTAGAAAATAGAACTCAGAAAATTAGAGTAGGTGTCCCTGTAATAATTAAGAGGGGAATTCCTCAAGGCAGTACTATTGGACCTTTATGTTTTCTTATATATCAATGATATGTGTAAAGAAGTGGAATCAAAGATAAGGCTTTTCGCAGATGATGTTATTCTGTACAGACTAATAAATAAATTACAAGATTGTGAGCAACTGCAAAATGACCTTGATAGTGTTATGAGATGGACAGTAGGCAATGGTATGATGATAAACGGGGATAAAAGTCAGGTTGTGAGTTTCACAAATATGAAAAGTCCTCTCAGTTTTAATTACTGCGTTGATGGGGTGGAAGTTCCCTTTGAGGATCATTGTAACTACCTAGGTATAAATGTAAGGAAAGATCTTCATTGGGGTAACCACATAAATATGATTGTAAATAAAGGGTACTGATCTCTGCACGTGGTTATGAGAGTATTTAGGGCTTGTAGTAAGGATGTAAAGGAGAGAGCATATTTGTCTCTGGTGAGACCCCAACTAGAGTATGGTTCCAGTGTATGGGACCCTCACCAGGATTACTTGATTCAGGAACTGGAAAAAATCCAAAGAAAAGCAGCTCGATTTGTTCTGGGTGATCTCCGACAAAAGAGTAGCGTTACAAAAATGTTGCAAAGTTTGAGCTGGGAAGAACTGGGAGAAAGGAGACGAGCTGCTCGACTGAGTGGTATGTTCCGTACTGTCAGCGAAGAAATGGCGTGGAATGACATTAGTAGACGAATAAGTTTGAGTGGCATCTTTAAAAGTACGAAAGGAAAGGTCACAATATGAAGATAAAGTTGGAATACAAGAGGACAAATTGGGGCAAATATTCATTTATAGGAAGGGGAGTTAGGGATTAGAATAACTTACCAAGGGAGATGTTCAATAAATTTCCAATGTCATTGAAATCATTTTAAAAAAGGGCTAGGAAAACAACAGATAGGGAATCTGCCACCTGGGCGACTGCCCTAAATGGAGATCAGTAGTGACTGATTGGTTATGGTTGGTTGTTTATATATTTCTTCTGCAATTAGGTAAATTGTAATTAACTTTTATTGTCCCACTATAATAACACATTATAAGCAATTTTATAATAATGGTCTTTTGTTTTATGTCCCACTAAGTACTTTTGATGCTTTTGGAGATGTTGAAATTTTGTCCAATAGGTGTTCTTTTACGTGCCACTAAATTACCAATGCGACGCTGGCCTGTTCGAGAACCTTCAAATACCACTGGACTTACTTACGATCTAATCTGCCAACTTGAGCTCAAAAGGCCAGATACCCAGTCTGACATAAATAATTTTTAAATTTAATAGATACTTATCACCACAGTTTTACATGCTTCGTCACATGGTAACCTCTGATGAGAAGAAGTTGTATAATATTTCTCTATGCCCAGGCCCTGATTTTAAGTAGGTAGTGCCCTGGGAGAACAATATTTATCCGCCGTCCCCGCTCGTTTTACTGTTCCTCTAAAAAAACTTGTTTACAAATTAAAGATTACAGTCTTCAAGATGATGAGTTTTAAAACAGCACATTATGAAAATAAAGTTAATTCTCATAATTAAATTATCAAGCCAAATAAAGGTAACAGCCAAATAAGAATCAGGCTGATTTAATTTTTATTTAAAAATCCGTTGTTTCAGTTTGATAGTTTGTGTGTAAGTAAGTAATTTTAGAAACAAGACACATATAAACGAAATTAAATTAAATTAAATGTTGTATGACATTTAGTGCCGGGATATCCCAGGACGGTTCGGCTCGCCAGGTGCAGGTCTCTTTCTATTTGACACCTGTAGGCGACCTGCTCGTCGTGATGAGGATGAAATGATGGTGAAGACAACACATACACCCAGCCCCCGTGCCATTGGAATTAACCAATTAAGGTTACAATCCCCGACCCGTCCGGGAATCGTACCCGGAACCCTCTGAACCGAAGGCCAGTACACTGACCGTTGAGCCAACGAGTCGGACAGACACACATAAATTATCATTAATTTATTGTAATTTATTTCTATCACATTTAAAAATAAAAGTTTTGTTTATAGGCTACTTGTTTATCTATCTTAATATGCTTACCCTCCAGGGTCGGTTTTTCCCTCGAACTCAGCGAGGGATCCCACCTCTACCGCCGCAAGGGCAGTGTCCCGGAGCTTCAGACTCTGAGTCGGGGATACAATTGGGGAGGATGACCAGTACCTCGCCCAGGCGGCCTCACCTGCTATGCTGGACAGGGGCCTTGCGGGGGGATGGGAAGATTGGAAGGGATAGACAAGGAAGAGGGAAGGAAGCGGCCGTGGCCTTAAGTAAGATACCATCCCGGCATTTGCCTGGAGGAGAAGTGGGAAACCACGGAAAACCACTTCGAGGATGGCTGAGTTAGGAATCGAACCCACCTCTACTCAGTTGACCTCCCGAGGCTGAGTGGACCCCGTTCCAGCCCTCGTACAGCTTTTCAAATTTCGTGGCAGAGCCTGGAATCGAACCCGGACCTCCGGGGGTGGCAGCTAATCACACTAACCACTACACCACAGACGCGGACTTGTATTTCTATACTTTACATAAAATAATTTTTTCCTTGATTTTTTTCTAGCAAACTCTTGAACGATTTCATCAAAGTTGATTTTCAAAGTTAAATCCTTTTCAGTGCACATGAGGACTAATGTGCTTAACTTTTCATTAAGAAGAGTTGCCCTCTTAGCATTTTTTACTCTGCTTCAAACTGAAAAATCCCTTTCTGCAGTAAGTTACATTTGGTTATTGGTAAGGTCAAAAACATCCTAATTACAATTTCAAGGTTGGGAAAAGTACTTGACAAATTGTTTTGCTTAATGTAAGAACATACTAGGCAAGTTTTGGAATCTCTCGACTTCAACATACATTTGAAAGTGTACACACTCCTTTACAAAATCTTGACTGATATCTTCAGGGGACAGCGAACTAAGTTTCAAAGCAGCGTTCTTCACTTCTGATGATTCGGATGAGCAAGTCAGTAGTAGAGGTAACACTTGAAATCTGGAAGCTATGACTTCATATGCTTCTTTCCTTCTTGCTAAGTTTCCTGTAAGTGGGTCCATTGTTTTAAGGAATAGATTATTTTTGAAATGTGTTCTTGCATCTAGGTCTCCTTCAATCCCACGTGTTTCATCTGCAAATATTTGCCGTTTTCTTACCCTCGAGTAGCTTGGAACATCACATTCACCTATTTTCAAAGCAGATTGCTCATATATGTCAAAGTCATCCCTTTTCGCTTTGATGAATTCTTCCAGGGCTTTCAATTGTTTACTCCTCCCTCAAGATTAAGATTTTCATACTGCAAGTTTTTAGAATACTTGTCAACTCTTTCGAAAGGCGACTGTCCTAAATGCAGATCATTTTTGATTGATTGATTGATTGATTGATTGATTGATTGATTGATTGATTGATTGATTGATTGATTGATTGATTGATTGATTGATTGATTGATTGATTGATTGAACTAACAGAAAAGTGGTCTCGAAATTCTAAAATTTAGTTTCAAGGTTGTGTGCCTCAAGTCTACAAGCAGGTTTTACACTGGAGTCTTCAGATAGCTGCCTCAATGATTGTCATATTTCTTCATAACCTTTTATCAAAGCTCTGATAACGTCTGCTCTTGCGGACCATCTGATCTCTGATAAAGATTTTACCACTGGCGTACCTTTTTTTTTTTAAATATAAGAATTGCTCCAAAATATTCCACCTGTACGTTGATACAGAAAAGTAATTATACAACTCCTGGAGGAAGCCGAAGAAAACTACTGTGGCAGTGCTGCATTCTGCGGCAACCGAACCAACAAGATGTAATTTTCCTCAAAAAAAAAAAAAACTCATTTAGATAGATGATAACTGATATGATGATGTTCCGTCGGTGTCTATGTGCTTCAAAGTGTCGAGTGATTTAGATGCAAATGTATTTTATAAGAAACTGTGCTTGCCTTAAAATCTTAATGAATTATTAAGCATTCAGAATTATATTGTAAATACCATTCTAACAATTTTACCTTGTATTTTCATCATCCAGTGAAGTGACATGGAGTGGAATCAGAGGTAAGGCATTTTGCGGATGATGTTATTCTCTATAGAGTAGGTAATAAACAAATTACAAGATTGTGAGCAACGGCAAAATGACCTCGATAATTTTGTGAGATGGACAGTAGGCAATGTTATGATGATAAACGGGGTTAAACGTCAGGTAGTGAGTTTCACAAATAGGCAAAGTCCTCTCAGTTTTAATTACTGCGTTGATGGTGTGAAAGTTAATTGGGGATCATTGTAAGTATCTGGGTGTTAACATAAGGAAAGATCTTCATTGGGGTAATCACATCAATGGGATTGTAAATAAAGGATACAGATTTCTGCACATGGTTATGAGGGTGTTTAGCGGTTGTAGTAAGGATGTAAAGGAGAGGGCTTGTAAGCTTCTGGTAAGACCGCAACTAGAGTATGGTTCCAGTGTATGGGACCCTCACCAGGATTACTTGATTCAAAAACTGGAAAAAATCCAAAGAAAAGCAGCTCGATTTGTTCTGGGTGATCTCCGACAAAAGAGTAGCGTTACAAAAATGTTGCAAAGTTTGAGCTGGGAAGAACTGGGAGAAAGGAGACGAGCTGCTCGACTGAGTGGTATGTTCCGTACTGTCAGCGAAGAAATGGCGTGGAATGACATTAGTAGACGAATAAGTTTGAGTGGCATCTTTAAAAGTACGAAAGGAAAGGTCACAATATGAAGATAAAGTTGGAATACAAGAGGACAAATTGGGGCAAATATTCATTTATAGGAAGGGGAGTTAGGGATTAGAATAACTTACCAAGGGAGATGTTCAATAAATTTCCAATGTCATTGAAATCATTTTAAAAAAGGGCTAGGAAAACAACAGATAGGGAATCTGCCACCTGGACGACTGCCCTAAATGCAGATCAGGATTGATTGATTGATTGATTGATTGATTGATTGATTGATTGATTGAAAAGACAACTTTTAAAGAACATTTTTATTCACGATCAATACTTCACATATACATACAGAGGTATTAAAAGATACAGTGTGAATCCCACATAAGGTAAACTTGTGTGTGGGCTTCAAAAATACAATAGCTAGGTTATGTATATCATGGTATCTAGTGAATATCTTTTACTCCATTATCATTTTGGTGATACTGTACTACGGTAATTTTATAAAATGTTTTTCTGCATTTGGTATAATAAACAGGAAGCTGGAAATGATAGACATGTGTTAAGGAGAAGGTTGGTTTCTCAGTAGAGGGGAATCGTGTGCTTGTTGATTTAAATATTATAAAGCAAATTTATAAGTTTATCTACATTGTAATAATTGTTAATGAGTCATGTGAACAGCCTTTTCTCCAGGGTATTCTGGTTGCCACTGATCACGTCCACATTGTATATCCGTGGCCCCAGACAACTTGGATTTATTTGTCCAAGTAAAATGTTCCGGCGTGATATACTTATTCCAGTTCTGTCTTGCAGCCTAGTGAAAATTTTGACTAAGAGACATTTCTAAATTATCAGCTTGTTGTTCTCTATTACAGTGGGTTTGTTCATCTATTCCATTGGAATAAATGTGATTCTAGTTCATTACAGACGATTGGTAGTTGTTGGCAAAGCGTTTTAATACGTGGTGAAGGGGTTTTCCCCATTATGTTACATTTATTATGTAAAATTACCGCCATTGGTATAACATGTACGTTATATTTTCGTGTTAGCCAATACCAGCATTCCGGCTACTTAGAAAACCATGTTTTTGATGTTAAAATCAATCACTACTGATCTGCATTTAGGGCAGACACCCAGGTGGCAGACTCCCTATCTGTTGTGTTCCTTGCCTTTTCTTAAATGATTTCAAGGATGTTTGAAATTTATTGAACATCTCCTTGGTAAGTTCTTCTAATCCCTAACCCCTTCGCATAAACCATTATTTGCCCCAATTTGGCGTCTTGAATACCAACTTTATCTTCACATTGTGATCTTCCCTACTTTAAAAGACACCACTCAAACTTATTAGTCTGCTAATGTCATTCCACGCCATCTCTCCACTGATAGCTCTGAATATACGACTTAGTCGAGCAGCTCGCCTCCTTTCTCCCAAGTCTTCCCAATCCAAACATCGCAACACTTTTGAAACCCTACGCTTTTTTCGGAAATCACCCAGAACAATTCGAGCTGCTTTTCTTGATATTTTTCCATTTCTTGCATCAAGCAATCCTGCTGAGGGTCCCAAACACTGGAATGATACTCTAGTAGGGGTCTTGCCTGAGACTTATATGCCCTCTCGTTTACATCCTTACTACAACCCTTAAACATTTTCATAACCATGTGGAGAGATCTGTACCCTTTTTAACAAATCCCATTTTTATGATTACTCCAATGAAGATCTTTCCTTATATTAGCACCTAGGTACTTACAGTGATAAGGTACATTCACCCCATCACCGCAGTAATTAAGACGGAGAGGAATTTTCCTATTTATGAAACTCACAATCTGACCTTTTATCCAGTTTATCATCATACCTGACATCGAGATGTCATTATTTTACTTCTCCTCCTCCCAACGTTTTAGATGTGGCCTAAACGGCATTGAAATCAGTGTCATGCAAACTCTACCTTTCCTTGTATTATCTTCCATTCTGTTCCTTACTACTTCAAGTTTTATTTAAAACACATGTACTTAGAGCCTCGCGCTCATTATTCTTCATTGAAACTACGAGAAGTAATGGACCTTGTATCTGGTGACCTCTATACGGAGTACTTGTACTACGATGCTCCGCCCCTTGACCAATTACAGCTCTCTATTACGAATGCGGTTCCTCGCCGATTCTTGTGGTGCGTGAGAGCGGCCATTATTGAGTGGCGTGTTGTTGGAGAAGGACCTGTGTTCGGCGTCTCTCAGGAGTGAGAGGTTTTCTGTGTACATCATGGACGTTGGGTGAAGGAAATTATGAGAGGGATTCCTCTGTCGCCCTCAATATGCTTTAATTTTGGTTAATTACCGAAGAGGGAACGTCACCAGTCTGTACGTTTATTTTAATTTTCGGCGTGGCCTCATCATCAAGGATGTAAGTATTAAAATGGCGCTATAGCGTCAACTCAATCCAACGGAACTTTTCGGCACCTTTAAGAAATGTATCTCCGTTCGGCTTTCATCAATTTGAAAATCTATTATGTGGTGAATGGGACTCTAAATTACTGTCAATGAAACGATTTCGGCTCTTAAAAAAAATTGTGTTATTATCTTCCAATGTAACGTTTCGAGTTATTGGTAAAATATTCTACAAATGAAACTGGGGTGAAGTTATCTACTTTCTCATGTAGAAAATTTTTGAAGACCTTGTAAAGTCTAAATTATTAAATTTATCAAATCACCCCTAGTAGGATGAGTTTAAAACCATTTGAGTTCTAACCAAGAGGAAGGTAAGTTTACTAAACCTTTCTCGCTCTTGCTTTAAATTTTCTTTGTTTATTCTTGCTTCTTTTCGTGTAATATTATGCTTTTCCCCTTGTTTTTTTTCTTTTGGGCTTCTGTTTCCGTGGGTACCTTTGGTCATGCTTTGTACATGGCGTTGGTGTGTTACTATGACAACGGATGATTATTGAAATTGCTGGTAAAAAACGTTGGTGGATGATGTTGGTTGATTTCTCTGACTCTTCCGTCGTGATGTAATGATTGTAATTATTGTTTGATTTTCCCTTACCTTCATGAAACTTTGTGCCCGGATTGGGGCAGTTTTATTTTAAATCTCCAGTTATTAATTGCTACCGGTGTGAAGAGTCGTTGTGTTCATATTATCTGGACTCTCGGTGAGAACTCCGTGGTTCGAAAGGTTTTTCAATGGTTAATAGTGAACTGATGTTATTTTTTTTACCTTGTCACTGGTATGCTGAGGCCTAATTTGTGTTATGAAATAATTCATTTTCTTTTCCGGTGGTCGACCACGATATATTTTACGTTATATTTTTCCTTGGTTTGTTAATTCAACTTAATTTTAACATTTTTAATTTTTCCTGGGTTGACGGCTTTCCCTTCCTAATATTTTACAAATTTTCATTTACTAAATAAAACCTATTTATCTACTTATCAAAGAATATGTTGTTCTTCTTTTAATTAATTGGTAATTTGGTACCAGGTACGCTTTCATTTTCCACGGGTTTTGATGTGACACCCTTCTATTTCTTGAGGTAAGTTTCTTTCTTGTTTAATTTTGCTGATGTTCTCCGAGGGTGTCTGATTACGCTTCCTGTTTTGCCTTTGAAACTAGCTCATTTGTGTACCAGCTAGTTTGTTTCATTAATGTTAGTGCCGTTATCGTAGTGGTTGCGAGTTTGTCTACGTAACGGGACAATACCATTGCCTGCTGTCATCTCTCAACATTTTCGAGGTCATTTTGCAGTTGCTCACAATGTTGTAACGTCCGCAAAGAGCCTTGTCTCTGATTCCACTTCTTTATATAATGGCCAATAATATTGCCTCGCTTATTCTAATTATCTGAGATCTATTTTCTAGAAATATAGCAACACCTTCAGTCACTCTTTTGTCTAGTCCAATTGCACTCATTTTTGCTAGTAGAAACGTATTGATAAATGGGCTCATGACTGTCAGGGGATCCTGTTGATGGTACATAGATGATACTCCTGTAACTGACGAGGGTGCAGATCTGTAATACAATAAGCAGTCCGCCAGACGTTGGTCGGTGGATAAAGTTTTATGTTTACGGGACATAATTGACTTGACAAGCTGTGATAGTACATATATCACACCCCCGAATTATATGTAAAAGTTAGAGATATTATTGTCAGTATTCGATTTATTGTTATTATTATTATTATTATTATTTCATTTGTATATTTTGCCATTTATATTTGTAAGCTGAAGATATCCACATATGTAAGTATGAGTAATTTGTTTTGCACGAGTGGGAAAACATTGCTTTAATAACTCTGGTAATTTGGATGAGTCATGTGGCTACCCCAGTGTTTGTTGTGATGTACTTGTGTCGGGAAATTCCATGAGTCATGTATATATCCCAGCCTGATGAGATGAGCTTGTTCTTATATTAGGGAAGTTCGTTGATTCATGTAATAAACCCCAGAGTTTGTTTATCTCTGGTAGCAAGGAGAAGTTCAGGGCATGGTCTTGACAAGAGGTTCACTCATGATTGGCTGGCAAGCACCAATCCAGACGTATCATCTGAGAGGAGGGGAATGCTGATGTCCATAAATGTTGATCAAAAGGCGGGAACCAGTGAGATTGTAAAGGAACGAGAAGGAAGACAACTACAACCAACCACTACTACTAGAACTACAACTGACATACTGTACGAGAAAGAAGTAGTGCTGATACACGGTACTGGAGTGATACGGCTGCAATGGACTGTTCGTGGAGCGTAATCTTGTTATGTTCGTGGAAAGTGACTGATCAACAAATTGTGGAGGGCGTACGCATTAAGTGTTGTTGTACTTGTGGAGGTCTAGCATTATATGTTGGTGAAAGCTATCTTATACTTTCCATAAATTATGTTGAGGATCGACAAGCGTGTGTTACTAAAATGTATATATCTTTACAAGTGTTAAAATATGTGAACACAGTATTACAAGGTACAGTATCTGTGTGACGTGATAACTGCCGATTATGAGAATCGGTAAGTCGAATTGATATAGAGACAGTCAAGGGTATTTATCTTCATCCATGTACATTGTTCATCGGACTATCTACAAATGGTAGCTTAGTTCTCGCTTTCGTTTTCCCACGGTTTTCATTATTGTTGTTGTTGTAAATATGGAGTCTTCCAGCAATATTTTATGTGTGTATTATATGTACAATGTTGTATGATGATGAGGTGCTCATGCACGGATTTTGTTAAGAATATAGTTAGCTATTTTAGAATCAGTGGAGTTATTGATGAACCTAGGTGTAGTTCCTACTTATTTAGTCGTTTTCAGGAGGTTAGGTAAGGCCTGCAGCAGATGTACCAGTACGCAGCATTATGTACACGCCCTGGGAAATAAAGTTTATCATGCTCTATCAAAATTCGAGGGATCCATTCTGGTGAACTCTGGCGCCCATATTACGGACATTTCGATACATTATTTAGAGTAAAATTAATTTATTTCATGTATTTTATGAAGTTTTTGAATATTTTCATTTATGATATATTTTATGATATTTTATTGATTATATTTATTGGTAGTCATCAAACAGTTACAATTGGCTTCCCAACGTGTGGCTGAATGATTGGTACATCTGTTAGGCTTATAAGCGTAGATGCACTTGTCAGGTGTGGATGGAATTCTACAAACTATGTCAGTGAAGTGTTTCATATGTTTCATGTGTATTTTGGAGTATGAAGAAATGTTGTAGCGAGTCGAGTATTATAAGACTGAGAAATAGGGAGGTTGTTAAAGTAGCTTGTACTATGAATCAGGATAAGAGAAGTCAAAAGAATTCCACCACATCGAGTTTATCTAATTTAAGTGAGAATAGCGAAATGGCGGATAGTAGGAAAGATCAATCGGCAACGGTAGGTGAGGAACCGAGTAACCCGTCTCAAACTCAGAATGTAGGGGATCAAGGCGAGGCTTCAAAGTTCAATATCCTTAAATCGCTACTTAATGAGTTGAAGGGTGAATTAAATGCTGTTAACAGTAAAATCGATAATCAGAGTGTTGTTTCTAATAGTAAGAGTGATGAATTGTCCAGTAAAATCGATAATAATAATGTTGAATTGTCCAGTAAAATCGATAATAATAATAATGTTGAATTGTCCAGTAAAATCGATAATAATAAGGTTGAATTGTCTAGCAAGATTGATAGTCAGAGTAAAGAGTTGAAGAGTGAATTGAGTTTTTAAGTAATGAAATATACACTATTAATAGTGAATTAAATTCAGTTAGTACGGAACTGTCCAGTAAGATTGAGAATCAGAGTAAGGAATTAAATTCAGTGAGTGTTGAATCATCTAGTAAAATTGATAGTTTAAGTAGTGCTGTGAATGGTAGAATAGATTAATTAAACCAGAAGTTTGACCATCAAAGCAGGGAAATTCAGGAAGTCAATAATAAGATAGAATCTCAACGCTTGGAATTGACTGAGAAAATCGAATGCCGATTTAATGTAGTTAGGAAGGAATTTGTTGAAAACAGCAAGGAATGTGATAAGAGAATAAAAATAGTGGAAGATAAAGTCGAAGAAATAGATAGAATTAAAACCAGCCAGAATGTTTTAGCGAAGCGAATAGATGAAAAGACTGAGAAATTGGAGAAAGACCTCAATTCAGTAGAAGGAAATGCCAGAATGGTAGTTGAAGAAGGAATTAAAGCATGTCATGCAAAGTTAAGGCAGGAGATCAGTCAAATCCAAGTAGGTAGCAATATATGCAATAGGTACGTATCTTTTACGAAGGACTCTGAATTGCCCAAGTTTAATGGTCAGCAGTTTAATCCGATGGAATTCTTGAAGTGGAGAAACGGTTTTCCAAGAATCTTGACGATGGTTTGATTGAGTGGAGTATGGTTGATGAGCTGTTGGATGTTGCATTTGTTGGAGAAGCGAGATCTTGGTTTCAAGGGTATTTCGAGTTTGGAGGAATTTAGGGAGAAATTTATTTCTAAATTTTGGAGTGAAGCTATTCAGGGAAGGGAAAGAGATCGCGTGCTATTTGGCAAGTAAAAACCTCAGGAAGGTGTGTCTATGACGGAGTATTTCTTGGCGCATGTTCTGATCAGCCAGAATATTTGAGGTCTAGCATCGGAGAGAGATACAGTCCACCAGATGTTGAGGCATTTTCCTGAGAAGGTCGGATTAGCTGCATGTATTCAGAATATTGTTACGATTAAAGAATTAGAGCAGCTGTTAGAGAGGTTTAATGCTTTGGAAGGGCAAGGGAGGACTAGGCAAAGTGAAGGTAGGAATTACGGGGATAATGGGAGACAAGGTAATCAGGTTGCGGGAGATAGGAATAATCAGAATTTCAGTCATTCTAGGCAAGGGAATCAGGATGGTAATTCCGGAAGGGGAAACAGACACTCTAATCAAGGAGGTAATCACCAGGAATATTATGGCAGAAGAGCTAATCAAGGGGAATTAGAAAGTAGGGGCGTACGGATCAAAGACCTCCAGATCAAGTGCAGAGACATGATAATAGTGAACAGTCCACGTCAAGTAATTAAAATCGGAATCGGACTTCTTAGTTGGGTCAGATAGGCAGTCCGATACCGAAATTCCTATTCACGCGATGAAACAGGTAAGTTATGAGGTAGACGTGAAAAAGGAATTATTGTATGGCCATGAGTTATGTGTTCATGGAGATTTTGAGAATAGGGGGCGTGATGAAAGTAAGAAAGATGTGTCGGATGTCTTACTTTGTGCTAGTGGTGACGGTAATAGCGGTGATGCAATCGATAATCTTGTGGAAGTTTCTGAAATTGAAAGTGAATTTTTTTTGTGAAGTTGATGAAGGTTGTTTTGTGAGTGAAGAGTGTTCACAGAATATACATCATGAGGATGTTTTTGTCGATTTAAGTGTACGTGAGGAGAGTAAAGTTAGGTCCATTATGTGTGAAAATGGTGACTTTAAGATTAATGAAACTTCTGATAAGAGAGTTGAAAGTAGCAGTGTTGTTGGCATGAAAGTGGTGCAAGTAGGAGCTGATAAGGAATGTGGTGAAGATGGATTAATTGTTGGGTCATTAATTAGTAATGGCAGCAATTTCGAGGTGTATTATGGTAAGAATTCCAGTAATAGAGTGAACGTGAGTGAGAATGGAAGTGTGCGTGAGACGAAGGAAAGTCTATCCAAGCGAGTGTGTAATGTTTTATTTAAGGCTGAGAGTTGGGTGAATGAGTTGAATGACGTGCTGAATGATATCGATGTGCAATGTATGAAAAAGTATGTGATTTGTTTGCTTGCATTAATTATGAGTTTGTGGAAGAGTAAACATTGTGAGATTCCTGCGCATTTCAGAAAGAGGGATTTCTTTTTTATGAATGTTCCGAATGAAAGTTTGTATGATACTTGTGTGATTGGATGGTATGAATGTTTGTGTGTGAGATAGAGTGTATTCTAGACCTAGTTAGTTTGTATTGCGGTACGCATTCCCCGTCTATCGATGCCAATGTTAAGTTTATGTATAGTTTTTTTCCATTTATATCAGGGTCCGTATACTGTGGACAGTAGAATAGGCAAGTGTGCTTATAGGCTCCTAACTACTGACAACAAGGTCCTTGGGACATTTAATATCTATAGCCTTCGCAGATATAAGAGATAGGATCTGTACCTTGGATGTATATATTATCAATTAAGAGTTATGTGTACAGTAGCAAGAAGGGATTGTGTTCAATGGTACATGAAACAATCAGAGCTGTGTGTATATAGCCATATTATTACTATTATTATTATTATTGTTTGAACAAATTGTATTTCGTGTGTGCGATTACAATGCAGTAGACGCAATGTATATATCATTATTACAGTAAATTAAGTGTTCAGTTATGTCATTATAAGGTTATCTATGAAGTTCTGTTTTATAGTGAATCATAATATGTGATATCATCGATTCACCAAGGGGACGTTATGTGATAGTACATATATCACACCCCCGAATTATATGTAGAAGTTAGAGATATTATTGTCAGTATTCGATGTATTATTATTATTATTATCAGTATTTCATTTGTATATTTTACCATTTATATTTGTAAGCTGGAAGATATCCACATATGTAAGTATGAGTAATTTGTTTTGCACGAGTGGGAAAACATTGCTTTAATAACTCTGGTAATTTGGATGAGTCATGTGGCTACCCCAGTGTTTGTTGTGATGTACTTGTGTCGGGAAATTCCATGAGTCATGTATATATCCCAGCCTGATGAGATGAGCTTGTTGTTGTATTAGGGAAGTTCGTTGACTCATGTAATAAACCCCAGAGTTTGTTTATCTCTTGGGAGCAAGGAGAAGTTCAGGGCATGGTCTTGACAAGAGGTTCACTCATGATTGGCTGGCAAGCACCAATCCAGACGTATCATCTGAGAGGAGGGGAATGCTGATGTCCATAAAGGTTGATCAAACGACGGGAACCAGTGAGATTGTAAAGGAACGAGAAGGAAGACAACTACAACCAACCACTACTACTAGAACTACAACTGACATACTGTACGAGAAAGAAGTAGTGCTGATACACGGTACTGGAGTGATACGGCTGCAATGGACTGTTCGTGGAGCGTAATCTTGTTATGTTCGTGGAAAGTGACTGATCAACAAATTGTGGAGGGCGTACGCATTAAGTGTTGTTGTACTTGTGGAGGTCTAGCATTATATGTTGGTGAAAGCTATCTTATACTTTCCATAAATTATGTTGAGGATCGACAAGCGTGTGTTACTAAAATGTATATATCTTTACAAGTGTTAAAATATGTGAACACAGTATTACAAGGTACAGTATCTGTGTGACGTGATAACTGCCGATTATGAGAATCGGTAAGTCGAATTGATATAGAGACAGTCAAGGGTATTTATCTTCATCCATGTACATTGTTCATCGGACTATCTACAAATGGTAGCTTAGTTCTCGCTTTCGTTTTCCCACGGTTTTCATTATTGTTGTTGTTGTAAATATGGAGTCTTCCAGCAATATTTTATGTGTGTATTATATGTACAATGTTGTATGATGATGAGGTGCTCATGCACGGATTTTGTTAAGAATATAGTTAGTTATTTTAGAATCAGTGGAGTTATTGATGAACCTAGGTGTAGTTCCTACTTATTTAGTCGTTTTCAGGAGGTTAGGTAAGGCCTGCAGCAGATGTACCAGTACGCAGCATTATGTACACGCCCTGGGATATAAAGTTTTTCATGCTCTATCAAAATTCGAGGGATCCATTCTGGTGAACTCCGGCGCCCATATTACGGACATTTCGATACATTATTTAGAGTAAAATTAATTTATTTCATGTATTTTATGAAGTTTTTGAATATTTTCATTTATGATATATTTTATGATATTTTATTGATTATATTTATTGGTAGTCATCAAAAATTACAAAGTATTATCTTAAAAGTGTTTATACACTGGTTTACCCATGGTGGGCTTATCTATTACAAGGTTCCACAATTAGTTTGAGTACTGTTCCCAAAGTGAACTAAAACGTAGATACGGTTACTTTAAGAAATATAAAGAATAAACTTGAGCATAATTACCCATACTACAAGGCGTTTATATCAAAAGGAAATGTACACACAACAGACCATTAACATAAGGCAATGAGGCAAAACACCAGCTCTCCCTAACGAACATTCTTGAAGAGACGAGAACCTACGAGGGCTTAAGGCTCAATGATGCAGAGGCTAATACCATACTAAAAAGGATGCCTAAAGGGGGAGGATTTTAAAGCCGGAACAAGATTTTCAAAATTTAGAGGTTGTAAACTTTAGTCACCGAGCTCAAAAGTTGAAGGGGAAAGACCTGAGGGTCACAACTCGTGCTCCCTTACATTAAATGTTTCCCGGCAGGGAATAGAAATAGAGTCCGAAGATTGCGCAGAAGTTCCTGCATTACAGCAAAAACAGAAAAATTACACGTTAGATATTAGGGAAATTGCTGAAACTTTCCACTCGAACTACCCCCAAGCATGACCACATGTTTAGGTATATCCTGCCATTACGTTGTTGCGCTTGATCTTCTTCAAGCCGACCGCGCCCTGCCCCAAGTCCTCTCTGGTTTCCGTAAAGTCACACTCTCAAGAACTGGACCAAATCAGACAAGACATCTCTAAAGTGGTCTCCTTAAATATTTCCGTAGGGGTCAGTTCCAAGCGCTTACAGGCTGAATTTCCATACACACCCCAGGTTTGATTGGCTAGAGAACATAGTTACAAGCACGTGATAGGCAGATTACAGTAGAGAAGGACCCATGTGAAGTGTTGACAACTTCGGTACATTAAAAACAAACCCCAGGAAAATGGTTCACAACAACAAAATATCTTCAGCAATTAGTTTGCGTCTAGCCATTAGATGTCGCTAGAAAATACATGGCAGAGCCATCTAACCGTCGAAGGAGAATGTTTTTGAACGTTTTTAAAAGTTCGTGTTCACTGACATAGATTGCCATAGAGAACGCGTGCGCAGAATAAGTAGCGGGAAAAGATGTACCCCTGGTACAGGTCCAGCTGTATTTGAGGGTTCAATGTCGTTTTTAGATCTACGCAGTTGTGGACTTTCCCTTTCGTTTTAGGAATGCACACAATCGGGCTAGCCCATTCTCAAAATGGTATTTTGGTTACAACACCTTGCTCCTCTAGCCTATCTAACTCTTTGTCACACTCAGTGAGAAATGCGCATGGAATCTTATAGAACTTGTAAAAAATCGGCGCTGCGTTATCCTTTAACGATATGTTGGCCGTATATGGCCTGATGGGTTTATCAATGTTTGAAAAACCGAAAGCATTCGGAAACCTCTTACTAAAATACGCAACTAAAATCCTAGGTAGAAATCCCCAGGTTTGTTGAGACCTCATGTCCGCCTACTTATATATATAAATGATACAACCTGTGTTTGAAAAGTTCGGTGAATGGTCTAATGAAATAAAGACAACGTAAGTTATACACAAAACTCCTTTACTGGCCTTCAAAGTAATCTCCGTTAGCTACAACACGCTTTTGAGATCGACTGTAAAGCTGCTGGAAGCTGGCAGCAAACTATTCTTTGAATCTCCCGGAGAACCCTTGTCACGCGTTGTAGGATACCTGCTACACTGTCGAACCGGTGGCCTTTCAGGGCTAATTTAAGACGGGGGAACAAAAAATCTCCCGGCGCCAAATCCGGAGAAAACGGGGGGGGGGGGTGTTGAAGAACAGTCACCTGGCGTTCAGCGAGAAACTGGGTTACGCGGATCGCGATGCGCGGATGGGCATTGTCGTGGAGGAGCTTCCACTGTCCTCTCATGTAGAGTTCAGGTCGAACCCGTCTGATGCGTTGCAGTAGCCGTTTTAAAACTCCCTCGTAGAATTCCGCGTTGACAGGTGTACCCTGAGGTACAAATTCATTATGAATGACACCATTGCTGTCGAAAAAAGCGATCACCATTGTCTTAATCTTGGACTTTGTGCACACACTTTTCTTGGGAGGCGGAGAAGACGCTGAACACCACGCCATTGATTGTCTCTTGATCTCCGGATCATACTGGTAGCACCAAGACTCGTCTTCTATAAGATGGTTTTCAACACCTCCGGAGTTTGGTCACAAACGTCAATGAAATCTCCCAACGTTTCCATCCGAGTTCGCTACTGCTTGTCGGTCAGGTTGTGTGGTACAAACCGGGCACAAATCTTCCGCTTTTTCAAGTGTTCGTGAACAATGGTCATTACACTGTCCTTGCCTACAACCACTTCATCTGCTATAATTCGTAAGGACAGTCGCCGATCATTCGCAAGCATCAGTCGCACTCTCTCGATGTTGTCTGGAGATGTACTTATGGTTGGTCGACCCAGACGCGCCTCGTCCTCAACACTTTCCTTTCCATCTCGAAAGCGTTTAAACCAGTCAAAAGGCACTTTTTACTCACTGCTTGAGCATGGTAAACTTGCACTATCATTGCGTGTGTTTGCGTTGCCATTTTGCCTAGGTGGAACCAAAACTTCATGTTAATGCGTTGCTCCATTGTGCAATGACACGAATCCTCACACTGACTCCGTGCGACGTGTTGCAGCGTTCAAGTCCGTTTACCTGTGTTGAGTTGACCGATAGGGGCACTTGGTGACATGTCTAGCAATGCGTATGCACGAACGCATCGTCCGAACTAGGACGGTGTAAAACCTAGGCGACCATTCACCGAACTTTTCAGACACAGTTTGTATGAGTAAAGAAGTGGAATCAGAGGTAAGGCCTTTTGCGGATGATGATATTCTGTATAGAGTAATAAATAAGCAACTTCAAAATGACCTAGATAAGGTTGTGAAATGGAGAGTAGGCAATGGTATGATGATAAACCGGGTTAAAAGTCAGGTTGTGAGTTTCACAAATAGGAAAAGTCCTCTCAGTTTTAATTACTGCGTTGATAGCGTGAAAATTCCTTTTGTGAATCATTGTAAGTACCTAGGTGTTAATATAAGGAAATATCTTCATTGAGGTAATCACACAAAAAAGGATTGTAAATAAAGGGTACAGATCAGAGCACATGGTTATGAGGCTGTTTAGAGACTGTAGTAAGGATGTCAAAGAGATGGCATATAAGTCCCTGGTAAAAAACAAAATAGAGTGCAATTCCAATGTATGGGACCCTCGCCAGGATTACTCGATTCAAGAACTGGAAAAAGCCCAAAGAAAAGCAGCTCCATTTGTTCTGGGTGATTTCCAACAAAAGAGTAGCGTTACAAAAATGTTGCAAAGTTTGGGTTGGGAAGACTAGGGAGAAAGGAGACGAGCTGCTCTACTAAATGGTATGTTCCGAGCTGTCAGTGGAGGGATGGCGTGGAATGATATTAGCAGGCGAATAAGTTTGAGTGGTGTCTTTAAAAGTAGGAAAGATCACAATATGAAGGTAAAGTTGGAGTTCAAGAGGACAAATAGGGGCAAATATTCGTTTATAGTAAGGAGAGGTAAGGATTGGAATAAATTACCAAGGGAAATTTCAGTAAATTTCTGATTTCTTTGTAATCATTTAAGAAAAGGCTAGGAAAACAACAAATAGGGAATCTGCCGTAAATGCAGATGAGTATTTATTTATTTATTTATTTATTTATTTATTTATTTATTTATTTATTTATTTATTTATTTATTTATTTATTTATTTATTTATTTATTTATTTATTTATTTATTTATTTATTTATTTATTTATTTATTTATTGGTTCCTGTCAAATATATTTCAGAATCCTTATCAGAATACACCAGTTCACTTTGTCAAACGCTTATTCCCAATGAATGAAACATATATACATTTCCCTATTCACTTCTAACATTTTTTTTTTTTTGCAATCATCCTTAGGCATCCAATTGCATATATGGTTCCTCTCCCCTTTCTAAAACCAAACTCGTCATCTCCCATATTTTTATTTTCTATTATTCCCAGCACTCTCTTTGTCTTATCTAACCTGTGGTGCGACGGCCCGTTTTCGGGTCATGGCCTTCCCTCTTGCTCTCCGCCAAAGTTGTCGATCTCGCGCAGCAACTCTCCAGTTCCGGATCTTGAGGGTGTGTACTGCGTCCTGAAGGACACCATCTTCCCATCTGTTACGTGGCCTTCCCACAGGCCTTCCTCCTCCAAAGTCTCCTAAGAATACCTTCTTTGGGATTCGGTTTTCTTCCATCCTAATTTGATGACCTGCCCATTTAAGTCCCTTAATTCGAATGACATGCGACAGGGTGCCTCCCCATACAGGGATTATAGTTCATTGTTATATCTAATTCTAGATTCCCCTTGTACGCATATGTGTCCATAAAGTCTCCTCAGTGTTTTCCTTTCGAAGGAATCTAACTACTCCACGGCTTTCTTTGGGAGGGTCCACGTATCACTTCCCTACAGCACTATACTGCGAATGAGGGTTTTGGATAGCATAACGTTTAGGCTCTGGTTTATATCTCCACTTCTGAAAAGAGGTAGTACTGTGAAGTATGCTCTATTGGCAGCTTGAATTCTTGCCTGTATTTCTACCATATCCTCATTCCTGTTGGCTAGATGTACGTCAAGATATTTAAATTCAACCACCACCTCTACTTTGGATCCTTCACGGACAAGTTGGTAATCTGCATCCTTCCTTCTCCGAGCCTGCACCATTACTATTTTTGTCACTGCCTTAGTAACATGACAGATCAAACTAACTGTTCTATAGTCTTTACATTGTTTTGCATTACATTTATTCGGTAAGGGAACCGTAATGGTCTTAAGAAGATCTTCGCCGTGCTGAGTGGCCCAGACGGTTAAGACGCTGGCCTTCTGACCCCAACTTGGCAGTTTCGATCCTGGCTCAGTCAGGTGGTATTTGAAGATGCTCAAAAACGTCAGCCTCGTGTCGGTAGATTTACTGGCACGTAAAAGAACTCCTGCGGGACTAAATTCCTTAACCTCGGCGTCTCCGAAAACCGTAAAAGGGTAGTTAGTGGGATGTAAAGCAAATAACACTAGGCTATTATTATTATTATTATTATTATTATTATTATTATTATTATTATTATTATTATTATTATTATTAAGAAGATCTTCTGGCCAAATGCCTGTGTCGTATATTGTGCTCAAAATATTGGTCAATCTGACTATTCCTCCATTTCCTAAAGCCTTCAATGCTTCAGATAATGTCTGGTCACAGCCCACCGCTTTCCTTTCCTTTAGGTCGTGGATTGCATTCTTCACTTCCCATTTTCTATCCTCGGTCCCCTGGAGGTTTCGTCACAGCCCTGCTCTTTCTCCGGTATCATTGCTCCATGATCAGCTTGATAACCATATAAATCTTTTAGAAATTCCGTCCACACCTCCTTACTTTCTTCTAAATTCGATTTCATCAATCAATCAATCAATCAATCAATCAATCAATCAATCAATCAATCAATCAATCAATCAATCAATCAATCAATCGATCGATCAATCAATCAATCAATCAATCAGTCGATACTGATCTCCATTTCGGGCAGACGCCGAGGTGGGATATTCCCTATCAGTTGAATTCCTAGCCTTTCCTTAATTGATTGCAAAGAAATTCGAAATGCATTAAACATCTCCCTTGGTAAGTTATTCCAATCCCTAACTCCCCTTCCTATAAACAAATATTAGTCCCAATTTGTCCTCTTGAATTCCAGCTTTATCTTCATATTGTGACCTTTCCTACTTTTAAAGACACAATTCAAACGTATTTATCTACAGATATCATTCCACGCCATCCCTCCACTGACAGCTCGGAACATACCACTTAGTCCAGCAGCTCGTCTCCTTTCTCCCAAGTCTTCCCAGTCCAACATTTTTAAAACGCTACTCTTTTGTCGGGAATCATCCAGAGCAAATCGAGCTGCTTATCTTTGTTTTTCTTTTCCAGTTCTTGAATCAAGTAATCCTGATGAAGCTCCCATACACTGGAAACAAACTCTATTTGTGGTCCTACCAGAGGTTTATATACCCTCCCCTTTACAAGCTTAATACAACCCCTCAACACCCTCATAACCATGTGCAGAGATATGTACCTTTTATTTACAATCATGTTTATTTGATTACCCCAAATGAAGATCTTTCCCTAGGTACTCACAATGATCCCCAAAAGTAACTTTCACCCAATTAACGCTGTAATTAAAGCAGAAAAGACTTTTCCTATTTGTGAAACGCACAACCTGACATTTAACCCGTTTATCACCATACCATTGCCTACTGACCATCTCACAACATTATCGAGGTCATTTTTCAGTTACCCAGAATCTTCTACGTTATTTATTGCTCTGTACAGAATAACATCATCTGCAAAAAGCATTATCTCCGATTCCACTTCTTTATTCATATCATTGATATATATAAGAAAACACAGCGGTCCAATAATAATGCCTTGAGGAATTCCCCTCTTAAATATTACGGGGTCAGATAAAGCTTCGCCTACTCTAATTCTCTGAGTTCTGTTTTTTAGAAATAGAGCCACCCATTAGGCCACTCCTTTATCTAGACCAATTGCACTCTTTTTTGCCAGTAGTCTACCCTATCAAATGCCTTAGTTAGGTCAATCGCGATACAGACCATTTGACCTCCTGAATTAAGGATATCTGCTATTCTTGCTGAATTCCTACAAGTTGAGCTTCAGTGGAATAACCTTTCCTAAACCCGAACTGCCTTCAATCAAACCAGTTATTAATTTCTTAAACATGTCTGATATAATCAGAAAGAATTCTTTACCAAAGCTTACTATAGCAACTCTCCAATCATTTGATATAGCTTCTTTATACAACAATAACCAAACAAATACTTCAGATATGGTACTATATACCAACCCATTGTCTTTAGTATATCCCCCCAAACCTTAACAATTCCAGCTGCTTTCCTACTTTTTAACTTTTGTATCTTACTGTAAATGCCATTGCTATCACAGACAAATTTTAATATTCTTTAGTGTTGGTCACCTCCTCTATCTGGACATTATCCTTGTAACCTTGTCTTTACACATTGCTGTCTGAATTCTGCCTTTTGAAGATCCTCACATACACACTCCCTTGGTTCATTAATGATTCTTGGAATGCCCTTCTTTTAACCCGTTTCTCCCTTAAAGTACCTACGCATACCGTTCCATTTTTCACTAATTAATTTTATATCCGTCAATTATTCTTGCCATCATGTTGTCCTTAACTGACTTTTTATTGCTAGATTCAATTTCATAGTATGCATGTCAAACTGACTGGCCTGTAATTTTCAGCTTTATGTCTAAAACCCTTTCCTTTATATACAGGGGGTTCTATATCAACTCTCCATTCATTTGTAAAGTTCCTTCATGCAAACAATAATCAAACAAGTACTTCAGATATGGTACTATATCCCAACCCATTGTCTTTAGTATATCCCAAGAAATCTTATCAATTCCAGCGGCTTTTCTAGTTTTCAACTCTTGTATCTTACTGTAATAGTCATTGCTGCCATAGGTAAATATTAATACTTCTTTAGTATTAGTCACCTCCCCTATCTGGACATTAAGCTTGTAACCAACCATCTTTACATACTGCTGACTGAATACTTCTGTCTTTTGAAGATCCTCACATACACACTCCCCTTGTTCATTAATGATTCCTGGAATGTCCTTCTTGGAACCTGTTTCTGCCTTAAAGTACCTACACATACTCTTCCATTTTTCACTAATTTTTTTTGCTAGTTGTTTTACGTCGCACCGACACAGATAGGTCTTGTGACGACGATTCACTAAAATTAGTGTGGCCACCAATTATGTTTGCCATCATGTTATCCTTAGCTGACTTCTTTGCTAGATTCAATTTCCTAGTAAGTTCCTTCAATTTCTCCTTACTTCCACAGCCATTTCTAACTCTATTTCTTTCCAACCTGCACCTCCTTCTTAGTCTCTTTACTTCTCTGTTATAATATAGTGGATCTTTACCAGTCCTTACCATCTTTAAATGTACAAACCTATTTTCACATTCCTCAACAATTGCTTTAAACCCATCCCAGAGTCTGTTTACATTTTTATTTACCGTTTTCCACCGATCATAGTTATTAAAAACTTCCTCATGCCTGTTTTATCAGCCATATGGTACTGCCTAACAGTCCTCATTTTAATCTCTTCCTTTCTTTAACATTTATTTTTAATTACCACAAAAAAGCTCCGTGATCACTAATACCATCTATTACTTCGGTTTCTCTAGAGCGCTCATCTGGTTTTACCTGCACCACATCCAGAATAGTCTTCCCTCTAGTTGATTCCATCGCTTTCTGATTCAGGTGCCCTTCCCATACTAACTTATTTGCCATTTGTTTGTCATGCTTCCTGCCATTTGCATTACCTTTTCAATTGACATTTGGTAAATTGAGATCACCCACTACGATCACGTTCCATTCCTTAACGTTTCCCACATAGCTGATTATCTTATCAAATAATTCAGAAACAGCATCTGCGCTACCCTTTCCTGGTCTGTACATTCCAAAGACATCAAGTTGCCTGTTATCTTTAGAAATGAGCCTTACCCCTAGAATTTTGTGCTTGTCATCTTTAAAATTTTCGTAGCTTACAAGTTCTTCTTTCACGAGAATGAATACTCCCCCTCATACCATTCCTATCCTATCTCTACGATACACACTCCAGTGCCGTGAGAAAATGTCTGCATCCATTATATCATTTCTCAGCCATGATTCAACTCCTATTACAATATCTGGTTTGTATATATCTATTAAATTAATTCTATTCCTTTCTTTACAATACATCTACAGTTGAGCACTAACATTTTTATGTCATCCCTACTTGATTTCCAGTTCCCTGTTCCCTTAACACCGCTCCCCAGGCCACCCTGTTTCCCTGAATGTACCTCCCTATAACCCTTCTAAACAAATTTCCTAACTTATATGTACCACTGCGGTTTAAGTGAAGGCCATCTGAGCGCAGATCCCTATCTCCTACCCACCCATTAGCATCTAGAAATTTCACTCCAAGTTTCCCACATACCCACTCCATAGTCTCATTTAAATCCCCAATCACCTTCCGGTCAGTATCCCTCCTACACAGTATTCCACTGATAACAATCTCCGCTTCCTTAAAATTCACCCGTGCTGCATTTACCAGATCCCACACATCCCCAACTATGTTGTACTTATACCTGCTTGTCTTACGTTGTTAGTACCAACGTGAAACACTACCACCTTCTCCTTTCCCTCCTCCTTCTCTTCTACTTTCCTCAACATCTGCCTTAACTGAATTCCTGGATAACATTCTACTTTGGTACTCTTTCCTCCACACACTTTGCCCACATGTCTAAAAATGGAATCCCCCATGACCAGAGCCCCAACCCTACCCACGTCATTTGATCCCCTTCCCTCCTGGTCAGTCCTATCTTTCCTGACAGCTACAGAAGCTACTTCCTACTCCCTTTTCTCCATCCCATGACCCTGTTCCACCTATCTTTTCCTATCCACTACTCCACATTTCCCTTTCCTACCTTTTCCCTTTCTCCAACTTCCAAACTTCTCGGCAACAATTCCCTGTTCTTCATCTGCCTTCGGTTGTTCTACCTGCAGTGATTCGTACCGATTTCTCACCGTCACCTGTCCGGAATTTTGATCCTGAATAGAGACCTTAGCCTGCAATCTCTTTCCCCTTAAAACATTAGACCACCTGTCTTCCACAATTCCCCCCTTTCCTTCCAATCCCTCTATTACACCTACTGTACGTATCCTGTACAGTGTTTGGAGGCCTACTTTCCTTCCTGTCCTCTGAGAGAATCCTAATTATCTCCCTCAAGCTCTCCAACTCCTCCCTCATACTCCTTAATGCCTGGCCACACCCACAGTTCCTACACTCGCACTGTTTAGCCATTTTTTACTAAATAATGAAAAGAAAAGGAAAAATAAGATTTCTTATTCTGTGCAAAATAAAAAAGAAAGGAAAGAAAATTGTCTAGGTTAGTTCACAAAGATCACACGAAAGTGAGTTATTTAATATAGGCTACTACTACACTACAATACTACTTAATTGTGCTATTTTTATTCCTACAACACGCTAACACGATGAAAATTGCTGTTAATTACTGGAAACAGAGAATAATACACAAGAATTACTCAATTCTTAACTGCAGTTAAGTCTACCCTAATTACAACAACAGAATTTTTAGTAAGAGATTTACTCCAGATACCACAGAAACGGTACTACACTATACAAATATTTCACAGTAATAGAATAAACACACTACTTTCTAATAAGATGCTATAATACACTACAATAATTTTAAACTACGTTCAGACGTATTCTAATTACAACAGGTTATTACCAAGAAAAAACAGAAAATAAAATTATCATTAAAGTTCGAAATTCGCAAAACTACTCAAATTTATAGAATAGGCACTCTAATTTCTAATAAGTTAGTACACTACACTACAATAATGTTAAAACTACGTTCAGATGTAGGGTATCCTAGCTTCTTACTAAGCACAAATAGAAATGAAAATTCCAATTAGTCCTAAATTTAGATATTCGCAAGAACTACCGATAGGTACTCAAAGATTACCAACAAAGTTAAACACGTATACAGATTAATATTAGTACTACTTTGTCCTACTATGCTGTAATAGAAATGAAACCTGCCGTTTGCACAAAAATACACACGAATATAACAGGCAAGATACCATCTAATATACCGTATCTACACTACAATTCTCAACTGGAGTGCGGTTATATGATCTTTACAGATGGTGGATTACTATTATTTTCCCTACTCCGCGGGACGGAGAATAAAAGTGTCCTTAAATGCTGAAAAATATGAGGTTGTTTACAATAATTTCTCAAAAGTATTTCTGTCTAAACTACGCCAGGGACTTGAATTGCAATTATTGGAAAGTAGGAACTTGATTATTAGCTAACCTCTCATAAATACTGAAATGTCGAGGGTGTGAAATATAAATTACGGATACTTTAACTGCCTACACAGAACTACAAATGATCGGAATACAAGAATCAGTTGTTTTTCATTTATATTTTCTTGCTACACTACACCCTTTGTTCACAGACTGTAGCCAACAATGCCAATATCTGTAGCTCAATCTATAACAGCATTTATTAATGTTGTTTACGTTTCCTATCCCCCTACATACTCCCTGTTCTGCATAGCAGGTGAGAACCACCTAGGGGGCGAGGTACTGGACATTCTCTCTAGTTGCATTCCGTGCGGTTAGGGGCGTGCGGCTGTAAGCTTATATCAGAGAAAGATAGTGTGTTCGAAAAAACGGGCTATCTTGTTCAATTCAAAGGTCTAGGAGGATAAGTTAGGTTAACGCGTAGTCAGCGTGACGTTAGACGTGCAGCCAGGGTATCGAACTTCACATTTAAAAGCAAACGTATAAAGCATTATAGTCACTTTCTTGTTTGTCGTCCAACTCCAAGCCTTGAGAGTTTAATGCGTGGTCAGCGTAACGTTAGGCCTGCATCCCTGGTATCGAACTTCATGTTTAAAAGCATATGTATGAAGTCTTATAGCCGCTTTTTTGTTCCAAGTTCAAAACCAAGTCTGAGAGGTTAACTCGTGGTCAGCGTAACGTTAGGCCTACAGCCCGGGTATCAAACATCATGTTTGAAGTATACTTATGAAGTCTTATACCGGTACCTGCTTTCTTGTTCGAAGTTCAACTCCAAGTCTTAAGAGGTTAACGCTTGAAAGAGTCTCGCCACCTTTGTCTGCACGCTGCTACCTCGAACGGATGTTCTGACTCCGCATTTCCAAACAAGTACATCACTTCACTGTTTCTACCTTACGTTGAGTACCGATTCCATATAGTACAGAGAATTAGAATAAAATAAAATATCAGATATGTTTTAAAATGTTAGTTTCCCTATCATGAACCTAGTTTTACGGTCAGATAACCCTATTTATTCTGACTTGCAAACGTTTTACTTTGAAAAAAATCTGAATCTTGCTTGTTATGATTACCATTGATTTACCAAGAAGTTTCAGTCCCCGGAATTTGCTTGATGCAGTCATAGCATTTTCTTGGTATCAACGTTGAACATTCTGCAAAGGGAGTCGGATAAAAATTGTTATGCACCTATTACAGCATTTGCTTGGTATTATCGCTGTTTATTTACAGTCGCATTTGCTTGGGATAGTAGATGGGTAGCCAGTCTCTAACTTGTGTAACTCGCGCGGTGTAATGTTAATAACTGGTTTTATATCCCACTAATTACTTTTGACAGGCTGAGCGGCTTAGACTGCGCTGTCCTTCTAATCTTAACAGATTGGATCCTAGCTCATTATAATGATATTTGGTGGTGCACAAATATAACAGCCTTGTAACGGCAAATTTACTAACATGTTAAAGAACTTCTGGGGGACAAAATTCCGTCACCACGACGTTATGTGTCTACAACTTGGCAGATTCGATCCTGGCTCATTCTAAAGGTGATGAAATACAACAGTCTTGTAACGGTAAATTTACTAACACGTTAAAGAACTCTTGCGGGACAAAATTCCGTCACCGAGCTTCATAGCTGCAGTCGCTTAAGTGTGGCCAGTATCCAGTATTCGGGAGATAGTGGGTTCGAGCCCCACTGTCGGCAGCTCTGAAGATGGTTTCCGTATTTTCCCATTTTCACACCAGGCAAATGCTGGGGCTGTACCTTAATTAAGGCCACGGACGCTTCCTTCGCACTCCTAGTCCTTTCCTATCCCATCGCCACCATAAGACCTATCTGTGTTGGTGCGACGTAAAGCATCTTGCAAAAATTTCCGTCACCTCGACGTTATCTGTCTACAACTTGGCAAATTCGATCCTGTCTTATTCTAAAGGTGTTTAAATCAAATACAGTAGAGACAATACGCGACACTCTGCGAGATATCGAAGGACAGCGATTAGAGCTCTGGAGTGACCTGAAGTTACTGATTCTGTTATAAGAGCACGTGTATTTGTTTGTAAAGTTTTTGGCGTTATTTATGCGTTTGCATTAAGTTGACATACGTAAATAAAAGCGTGTGTCATTACTTTATATCTCCTGTCAATATGAGTGGAAAGATATTTGGTTGCAATAAATATGAAGTGCAAAAGGATTCGCGGTCTTTCTTCCGTTTCCCTCGTGACAAGAAAATGTAAGTAAATACTGTGTTTGCATATATATTCGTCCAGTTACAAAGAGATTTTTATAGTACTTCCTAAACTTTTGATCTGCGCGACCAATATTTTAACTGGCTTAAAATATAATAAGCTTATTTTATTGTATTAGTGCAGCACTTAAACTTCAATACCACCGGGCGAGTTGGCCGAGCGCGTATAGGCGCGCGGCTGTGAGCTTGCATCCGGGAGATAGTAGGTTCGAATCCCACTATCGGCAGCCCTGAAGATGGTTTTCCGTGGTTTCCCATTTTCCCACCAGGCAAATGCTGGGGCTGTACCTTAATTAAGGCCACGGCCGCTTCCTTCCAACTCCTAGGCCTTTCCTATCCCATCGTCGCCATAAGACCTATCTGTGTCGGTGCGACGTAAAGCCCCTAGCAAAAAAAAAAGACAAACTTCAATACCGATGTGTTGTTATAGGTGTGATCTGTGGGTTTTGATTTAATTCAGGAAAATGCATATGCATATGTGTGTAGCTGGTTGTGTTCCAAGTTACCCCATTTGGAATGCCGTAATGCGTTGTCAAGCACTGAAGAAAATGTGGGTGATTTAAGAAATGTACATGTTTTGTTGAAATAACATGATGATGCAAATTTGCTCTACCCTATTTTAATGGCAAGTATTGCTTGTAGGGAAATTCTGAATGTTTTTGCGGTGAAATTTATAGATTTTCTTTCTGTTAGTAGGCTTCAAGTTAAAAGGAAAATTGTCCAGCTCTTAAATGTAAATGTATTGAATCATGTGTGTAAGGAATGTGCCGATATTTTTATTGACAAGTGTCCTAATGTGATGATACTGCGCCCGTTTTCAATACGAGCTCATTGAAAGCGTATCTTGGCATGAATTATATTTATTTTGTAAAGAAGGGACAAGGAAATAAATCTTATACAGTGAACGGAGAGAGAGCCCGGGGTTGACGTGCAAGTGTTTTCGACGAGGAGTTAAAATGCCAACCCTGCCATAAATTGTCTCGAGGACTGACCGGGAAGAACAACAAGCAAGTTGGAGGCGAGGAAAGACAATTGACCAGGAGGAAACAATACACTCAATATCCACCTTCACTGTTAAAAGTAGTGTGACGGAAGTGTCATCAAAAAATTGAAAAGGAACGAAATTGAGCCAAGTGATAAAGTCACAACAGATCTGAACTAACGTCAAGAATACAAAGTAGAGGCCCAGAAAATATGGCCAAGCTCGAACAATAGTAGAAAATCTAACCCTAGCCCGCATGAACAGGGGAAGAATCAAGTTCAGTGCAAGGAATCACAACTGACCAGCCAATGAGAAAAAGCGTCATGTAAATTATTCCTGTAGGATTGGTTAAGGCCAAGAGAAACCAAAATGAAGAATATACTGGAGGGAGAGAACCGAGTTGATAAATTTAGCCGCGCAGGACAGGGAAAGGCACTCTTTAATCCTTAGTGGTATCGTAATCGCATTCGTAGTCTTATCGACATCAGAATTTTAATACGGTACTATCAGTCTTAGCTTCATTCGCCGAACAGTTTTTTTCTCGTTCACAGATTGTCAGACTCTCGTACTTGTGAGTCGGCACGCTAGTTCGTGTTTCTTTGGACGTCTCACGTGTACACTCTACTTATTGACTGGTGACGTTCGTATTTACAGAGAGACGTATTGAGACGCTGTTACATTGTGTTAATATTTAGATATCAATTTACCTCGGGTCAGAGAGTTGTTTAGGCACTCTGAATCTCAAGTCTGGGAAACGCAGTCATCTGAACTGGTAATAAAAATATAATCAGAGAAACAGTTATTCTTAATCAGGGTTATCATTTCAGAGTCGAGTCCATCGGAGCATGTGCGACGGTGGAAGGCTATTGTTCACCGCATAAAGTGACAAACGTGTGCTTGACCGACGTCGAGGTCCAAATCGTGTACTGGAAATACAGAACAGTGTTAATCGGCAGTACGGGAAATGTCCTGTCAGGCGACCACGGCGCGAACGAACGGGTAGACCCATGAACTGTGAGCAGAGGGAGAGATAGATAATGTTAGCACCTAATTTTAATACAAGTACAAATTCTAGGATGCTATAGTAGCCGCACAAACTCAGGAGTTCAGTTACACATAGCTCATATGTATGTGTGTATGTTCAGTCCGTCAGCGATTCCGCTGGTGGGATCCTCAACAGCTCTGCCATCAGCTGTCATAGATGGCGTAGGCATCACTGAAAAGGCGTACTAGGGAAATGAGGAGTGAGGTAGTTTCCAATATCCAGCTTCACGGTTAAAAGTAGTGTGACGGAAGTGTCATCAAAAAATTGAAAAGGAACACAATTGAGCCAAGTGATAAAGTCACAACAGATCTGAACTAACGTCAAGAATACAAAGTAGAGGCCCAGAAAATATGGCCAAGCTCGAACAATAGTAGAAAATCTAACCCTAGCCCGCATGAACAGGGGAAGAATCAAGTTCAGTGCAAGGAATCACAACTGACCAGCCAAGCACACTGAAATGCATACACCAACCGACACTATGAACAACATGTTCACACCATTCATAACAGGGACTGGCTGCATAAGGATTGGCATTACTAGCATCGCTCATACCTCAATCACTTTCATATTGTCAAAGCCAAGGATAAGCCAGAGACAGATTTATGAAAGTAACAAAATTGCCCTAGCCTATACCAGAAGACATATTGCACTGTAAACACTAGGTCCTGCCAGCAAAGGCATAGCCTACATAGCTCATAAGGTGACCATAATTGTATAGTGTCACAAGGCTACCGACGAGACATCGTTGCACGAGATATTCCGGAAACGCAGCCTCAGGAGCAACCTATGTAGGACGAGGGCGCGACAATGAAGAACAGCAGCTGGACCAAAGGGAAGACGGAACTGATATCTGAACATCCTACGCCCACTACAATGGCGGCTTAAACAGGATGGGACCGTCCGATCCAAAGCAAGGAGTGACCTGAAGGCTGAGCAGCAAACATACCATTTTAATTATGTAGCACTTTACGTAGATATTTAGAGGGAAGTCTTTTTTAATATCCTTCCAAGTCTTTCTGACGGTCTATACTTCCGAGCGACGCTCCATATGTATTTTATGTTTTATAAATCCATTCCGTATTGTTAGCAATATGATTGTAGATGTCAGTAGACTTTTCTTTTTATTGAATGCTTGTTTTTCTTGTTGGCAAGTATTGCTTGTAGGGAAATTCTGAATGCTTTTGCGGTGAAATTTATAGATTTTCTTTCTGTTAGTAGGCTTCACGTTAAAAGGAAAATTGTCCAGCTCTTAAATGTAAATTTATTGAATCATGTGTGTAAGGAATGTACCGATATTTTTATTGACAAGTGTCCTAATGTGATGATACAATGCTCTTAAATGAGAAAAAAGACCAATCTAGCCGTGAAAGTTCAGGCAGGTATGCTAAAGCTAAAAATATAATGCATAAATGAAAGATCAAACCCTTTCATAGCAGTCCATTTCACATCTTGATTATATGTCTAATTTCAGTCTTTAAACAATAAACTGTTAAATTATACTTCATTCATTTATCCAGAATTGCTTTAGCAACTATGAAGTTAATATTTTATTAACACTTTCTTTCTAGACGTAATTTATTTATCCATTTCCGTATATACATTTCCATTGATATTTGAAATTAGCGCGAATTTCCAGGTCACGCCACTAGTAGCGCAACTTGCGAATTGTCTCCCACTTTAACAAAGCTAAATCCGGAAGTGCCGTGTATTGTCTCTATTGTATTTGCTTACATACAACAGTCTTGTAATGGTAAATTTATAACACGTTAAGGAACTCTTGTGGGACGGAATTCCGTCACCACGACATTATCTGACTATAACTTGGCAGATTCGATCCTGGCCCATTCTAAAGGTGCGTAAATACAACAGCCTTGTAACGGTAAATTTACTAACACGTTAAAGAACTCCTGCGGGACAAAATTCCGTTACCTCGACGTTCTCTGTCTACAACTTGGCAGATTCGATCCTGGCTCATTCTAAAGGTGCTTAAATACAACAGCTTCGTTACGGAAAATTTACTAATACGCTAAAGAACACTTTTATGACAAAATTCCGTCACGAAGACGTTATCTGGCTATAACCTGGCAGATTCGATCCTAGCTCACTCTAAAGGTGCTCAAATACAACAGCCTTGTAACTGTAGATTTACTAATGCGTTAAAGAACTCCTGCTGGAAAAATTTTGTTACCACGACGTTATCTGTCAACAACATTCAAGATTCGATCCTGGCTTATTCTGAAGGTGCTTAAATACATCAAGTTTGTAATTATGTAATATTATGTAATGTATTGATTTTATAATTATGTCATGCAGGGCCGGATTAACGGGGGGGGGGGGCTAAAGGGGCTGCAGCCCCGGGCCCCGAGTGCCAAGGGGCCCCGGCCCTTGGCCGAACCTGAAATTGTGTAAAAAGGCCTGCTGCTCCACCTTCGTGGATGTATATGAATATTTACGCTCGCAAAATATCGAACATGCACTCTTCCTTCCTTCTTATCAGCTGTCGGCGTTAATATTTCATCACTGCTAGAATCAGTTACCGTCCGGAGATACGAATCCTCGCTACTTACGCACTGTAATTGTTGTAAAGGTTATTGTTGCCGAAAATTTAAATCTGTCAGCTTGCGAGTACGGGCAGAGGGGGAAGGGGGCAAGAGGTCTAGGAAGTGAGCGGGAGGGGACAAGGGAAGCACGGTGGAATGCGCATGCTATAGGCCCTACTATATCTTTGCATCAGGAAGAGAACTTCCAGTTCACCTCTGAATATTGAACCATTCGTAAGTTACAACTGTAACATTCTTCTAAAATGGATAGGAAATATCCTAGTGGTGCCGAAAAACGTAAGTTCTGTTTTGTATTTCGATTTGATAGTGATGATAAGACAAAGGTAAAATATGTGTTGACATTATGAAATATTAACATGAAAAATAGAGAAAAATTGTAGTCTATTTCAACACGTCCATATTCATCAATTTAAGGGGAAGTAGTTCTATAACAACTTCAGTAAGCTACCCTTACGTGATGTTACGAAGAAGGGGCCTCACATTTTTAAATAGCCCAGGGCCCGCAAACACCTAAATCCGGCACTGATGTCATGATAAGTTTACTAATACATTAAAGAATTCCTGCGGGAAAAATGCCGTCACCTCGATGTTATCTGTCTACAACTTGGCAGATTCGATCCTGCATAATTCTAAAGGCGCACAAATTAAACAACCTTGTAACGGTGAATTTTACTAACACGTTAAAGAACTCTTGCGGGACAAAATTATGTTACCTCGACGTTATCTGTCTACAACTTTAGCAGATTAAAACTGGCTTATTCTAAAGGCGCTTAAATACAACTGCTTTGTAACGGTAAATTCACGAACACGTTAAAGAACTCGTGCGGGACAAAATTCCGTTACCTCGACGTTATCTGTCTACAACTTGTGCGCCTATCCCGCGTCCAGGTACGACACACGTAAAAATATCCCAGAAGCTGGTTGTCTTCTCAGGGTAAATCTTCGTAAAATGGTTTAGATTAACGTGAATTCAGATAAAAGACTCGGATCGCACGCGACATATAAATCTCTGGATGAACGACTCCATCCTATCGCATTGATAAAAAATCACTGCATGTCTCACAGTAAATCGCATGAACAACAACTTAAAAACTAAGTTAACATACATCTAATATCAACAAATCACATATTCACTCATTTAAAAATAACTCATAAGAAGAAATTTATTAAGCTAATTGAATATGAAAGAAAAGAGAACGTAGAATATGCTGATATTCTTCCAAGTATGTCATAAAATCATTTATCATATACATGTATCTCATTTAAGTCAGCGCTGGCTTTCAAAAGAAAATTGGATTTCATTCCTGACATGAGCTAATATCTTATTACATTTCATCTGGTATGAAAAACATTCAATTAATCAATTACATTATTAAACTAATTATTAAATTGAAAGAAAGTTTATCATTCGTGTCTCTGACTATCATAACATTCAATTCATTTCCAAACATTTTCTTTAAAATCTTGCAATCTGAATTACTTTCGTATCGGTCGCTTGTATATAGATGGTTTTGTTGAATGACGTGCTATGGTTCCAAAATCTCGGCACCTATCATCCTAGTCTATCATATTTACGTATATATATAAAATAATCATGAATCATCTTTCAAAATATAAAATAATCAATATCACATTCCTAACTAAAATAGTTCTTAATTAACCTTATTAATTTCCTCTCGATATGCATTTGATCCTTCACGAAGCTTATATTATCATGACAAGTTTATCTAAGCGACTCCTCTAACTTTCAATTATGATATCTCTATATTATCTATCTATGTTATTCAATAAAGCTACACACTCATTTCATCTTCCATTACGTGCATTACCACAATATGTCATTTGCTATAAGTATTTCTCTACAACAATAGCTGTATTTGACAATGTGGAAACCATTTATTCTCATCTACGCATATGGGTTTGTCATTCACACCTTGTATTATGTTATTCCCTCAATGTACCTCTTTCAATGTACTTGCTTCACATATTTGATCCACATCTGAATATATAAACATTTCGCATCCATGTTTACGTCTTATTGAAACATATCTTCCTATTACTTTACTCCAATCGATTCATATAAATCCATTCTCGATTATATATCGCTCAATCAACTCAATTAAACCAACAACATAACCACTTTTCATATTGTACCGGGAACAGCGGTACGGAACAAAGTCCCCGTAATTAAATTTAAAACTTCGCATTACGCGCCGGCCCAGCAGCGGAAGACAGACTGGAACAGCGAGCAACAGCTGTGTGTGACGTAGAGCGGAATGACGTCACAGCATGCCTCCCCGTAACACGGAGAGAGCCTAGATCACTATGGAATGTTCCTTGAGTTTCTTCGGTTAATAACTTTACCCACGATAATAACTAGACAAAATCAACCACATCATCACGTAGCCCAATATTTTATCTTCATTCCTGCAAGGTTTGATAGAAATCCGACGAGAGACGACGAAGTTGTGGAGTGAGATGTGAAGGCATATTTTGGCGTGGATCGGGTATAAATGGAGAGCTGCTTACCTTAGCAGACCAGTGTGTATCGCAGTAGAGTTCGTGCGGCTAGCAGCGAGCGGTCGGCTCGTGAGGACTGCGATACGACATAAAGTGATTGTCATATTTCGTCGAGTCCTGGACTTTAACTCCGTAACGTCGAGTGTGGACTTACACAATTTTCTTGAACTCGTGAATGATAGAATTCTGCTACAACGGAGAGCGACATAAATTGTGCTTCATCAAACTCTTAATATTTTCAAGTGATTGTTTATTCTGAATGAATGTCTAAGACAGGCAATTATTTTTCCAAGTGCTCATAATTCAAAGTTAATGTTGTTGACAGTGATAGGATTTGGAACAGTCTTTGCTACTTACAAAGTGATTGAATATTTCGGGAAATTTCATTGACGTGACTGTGCTTTAACTTCGAATTCCTCAAGTGGCAAACATTAACAAGTGATTGAGTACAGAATTAACTTGAACATGGTGACTACGTTACTAACTTACAATTTCGCGTGGAGATAATTCTCTAAACTGTGTAAATATGTTGCAGATGATGGATTGTAGATTATGTATTTGAACTGTGCATTTTCAATTCTATGAACATTCGAACTAAGGACTGTTGATAAATGATCAACCTCACCTTATTTTTCATTAACATGCGTGAACAAGATTAACTTCACGAGTGAAAGATTCTTATTTCATTTCAATCCAATTGATTACATTGAACAGTGTTCAGACTAAGAAATATGTCGTGTGGTATAACTTCAGATTATGTCAAGTATCACAAACTTTAGGTGGCTATTTATTAGGTTGACTTTATTGACATTCGACGACAAGTTTCTAGTGGCTATTCACTTTACGAGTTTAATTTCCGAGAGTTAAACTTGTGTGCTTATTCGAACTTAGTGACATTTTGCCGCATAGAATTCATTTCAAATGATTAATGAACATAACACGGGATATATTTCAGTGACATTATACCGCGTGATAATTCTTCAGTTACAGTTCTTATGTGTTATAAACCTTGTTGAAACCGTTACTGTATTCTTTTCTCATCTGTGCAGAAGCCGCCTTTCGCATTAACACGTCCAAGGCTTAACGGTGTTAGTTCACGTTTATCATTTACATGGTCTGTTTCAACGCCGTTACTTCTACACCGCACGGATCTTCTAGAAATTCGAGATCTTCAAGAACTTCCATCGAGGGAGGTATGATGGTTCAATGGTGCAGAGAGGAGGAGCAGCCGGAATTCCAGGACATCGCCAACCCTAGGACGAGGAAAGAACACTGCCCGCTATTTCTTCTGTACAGAGGTGATATAATTTTGAACTTATTAATAAATTCAGAAAAACTTAATGTTTTCAAAGAAAAACCCTCTCCCTCTGTAAGCACTTCAAGCAGAACGGTACACGCCCCGCGTTTCTCATGCTCATCCAAGTACCATATTTACTATTACAATATATCATAACCTCCTCATAAATAAGCACATCTATTAAGACGTATAAAAATCCGTTGCAATTGTATTCACTTATTTGGATCATCTTTATTCTCATAGGATAATGCTTAACCTCTAACACTTCGTAATTCCATTTTATGACGTAATTCGACAAGGAATAACTCGTATAAATCATAATTCCTCTCTATATCATCCCATAATGACGCTATCTTAGAACGAATGGCTTCACAAAACCCATTAATGAAATCTAGTGCACGCAGATACTCATATCCAGCTGTGTGATAATCTACATTCCTTCTAGCAAATAACCATATTCTCATTTGCTATCATAATCCACTCGACATGTGTATAGCCACTTCTTTCAAGATATCGATCTTGTCATAACTTAGTATGGTATAATTCAAATGTATCACTTCACTGAGTCATTTCACTTCTTAAATATTTCACACTTAATTTAAATTATATTAGATAATTATGTCTAGCTTAATTAAGAACTAATATCTAGCAAACTTAGCTCGTCATTCAGCAAGTACGGCGTCTCCTGTAGCTCTCCGCGTCACATCACTGGTCCTCGGCTGGCTGTGGTCTATGGAAAGGCTGAAGTCTTTCCACTCAACAGGTCTGATCTACTGGCCGATTCATATTCATCTCCAGGTCGGTCCACCTCGAAATTAGCAAGACATCTGCTTCTTCATTCTTGAGCTAGTAATAAAATCCAAGAATTCCAACGAGTAATCGTTCATTTTTAAAGTTTCTTAAAATAATAATCTCTTCTCAATATCCTTATGTCTTTCTTATCAGTTCGGTCAATCAAATATTTTACACTTGGTTCAGTGTCTTCGATCTTATTTCTTTTATCGAAGGCTTAATTATATCTCAATTTTTCTTCTCAGGAAATGATTTCTGTATATTTTTCTCTTCTTTAAGCACTGTTTGTGATGAGCTTCGATGTGTCGTTTTACTTCGTATCGGTCCAACTGGTGAAAGTTTTTGAATAAAATTTTCGTGTTTCACACCGCGATTACACTTTTCATTGTCGAATAACAAGTATTACGCCGTGTTTTCTCGTTTACCAAGGGTAATATCTCCGTAATTTCGACTACCGTGGCAATTATTCTCCTCTTCCGTCGCAGCTGAATTGATACACGTCTGGTCCCTGTCTCTACAATTTTGTAAGTGTGATAATAATATATTTTACTTGTTTTCGAGACAATTCATTTGATGCTGTTCTGTTCTCACCTCACAGCCTTTTAACATTGTATGTTCCAACTTGGACATGGTCACCTATAAACTTCTAACTTAAGATTCTTTTCATACAATTCCGGCCTGTGCGGTCCATACCTCTACTTGACGCCATTTTGGAACACGTCAGAAAATGCAACGGGCACACTTGGTAGGAATCGAACCAATCTTTACTCAGTTAACCTCCTAAGGATGAGCGAACTACGTTCCTGACCTCGTACTACGCTTTCTAGCAGAGCCGGGAATCGAAGGGTTAGAAGGTAACCACTATACAGGCGGACAAGGTACACATGCCCTCGTACCATCTTTCGTAGCAGAGTCGGGAATAGAACGTGGGGCTCCAGGTGTATCAGGTAACCACTACAGTGGCGAACAAGGTACATATTCTTTACTTGTTCTTCCTCTTAGTAGCCTCTTACGATATGCAGGCCGTTGTCTTAAGTTAGATAATATCCCCAGAATTTGCCTAGAGGAGAAGACTACTCAGAAAAATTCCTAACCTGACCAGGGAATCGAACTCCCGGCAACGTACAATCCCTTAGATACATACATACGTACATTGTCATTATAGTTGACTAAATAGTTTTGACTAAACTAACTAACTAGTATTTATTGCTGAACATAACAGGCTTCCTCCCAATACATGTTCTTATTCACATCATGTTAAAAATTAAAATAAAACAAAATAAGTAAAATAAATTAAATTATATTAAATTCTATATCTATATCCTTGAACAACTACTTCACGGAGGTCCAGTGGCCATGCCATTTCGGCAAACATCATATGAGCTAACAATGGCAATTGGCAAATTAAAATGGCATGATAGAATAAAATAGTTAACGTAAGGTTAAGGCATATAATAATAAAAAGCAAGATGTCGCAACCATGTGAACCTACTTCTACCTCCTACCCTGTCAGCATGTATAATGAAATTATTACTACATGCATGTATAATGAAATTATTACTACATGCTGACGTTGTCTTAGCCTCTAAAGTACTGAGTGCCAATCTCTTTCTGTCCTATTTATGCTGGATACTTCACTATTTACATTCCATGCCATTACATCATATACTACCTCGTATTTCTCTGAGACATTGTTTTCTCATTGAGCATAAGAACGTATTCAAGCCATTGCCATTCCTCCACTGGTTTGCTATCCATACTGTATTTTTGTTCATCTCTTTGTCTACACATTTTTTGCTGCTTAGCATTTAAGAATTTTGCCCTTAATTTCTCTGTTCCTATACAACCACAATGTAAGTCATCATGTCCAGCCTCACATAGTATAAACTGAGAGCTCTTCCAGCTCCTATTCCACCCTTTATTTCTATGCATCCCCATCAGCCATCATAGTAACCCACCCTTTAATCTTCCGTCCCCAAATCTTATACTTAATTTGGAGAACTGGTATACCTTGTAGAATAGGCTAAGCGAAGGCCCTTCCCTACATTCTTCCAAACATTTCTGGATCTGTATGACCTTAATTCTCATTGTTAGGGCCCACTGCATTCTGCTATTGCTCCCTTTCCATCCATCTCGCCAAATATATCCCATACCCAGTTCCTCAACATAACTTTTGATTTTTTGCTAGCCAACCCTCATCATACATTCCTTCCAGTTCACATCTATATATTTCCTGCAATAGAATGCCGCCGCTTCCACGTCTTAGTCAAGTCCAATAGTTTAAAACCCTTTTGACATAGTCCAACTCTATAAACTCTCCACATAAGATTAGCGGCCCCACATTAGCTGTACATTGCGGCAGCCTCATAACAGCCTTGCTGAACTTAAATATTATTTGATTCATGCTATCCCTTTACTTTTCTAATCCCCACAGTTCAACCCCACATAGAGCTCTGCTTAGGACCAGAGATTTTAGTATTAGCCTAAGTATTTTATATCTTGCTCCTGGGTATTTGGCGACTAGAATTTTTATAACTGCAAGGGCTGTAAACCCCTCATCTTGCATCTCCTTATGCGGTCATCCCAACCTCCTTTTCTATTCAGTATCATTCCTAAATATTCTAATCTGTCTACTTCCTCTATTCTTGCCCCTTGTATCCACCATCCCTTTACCTTTTACCCTCCTTCTTCTACTTAAAATCATCACCTTTGTTTTATTATAGTTAATTTTCAGCGACCACTTATTTGCATAATCTACTAATTTATCCAGACTTTTCTTCAGTCCACCCCTGGTCAGCGTCGTTAACAGAATATCATCAGCAAAAAATCAGTCCTGGGATCTCTATATTACCCACTGCCGGTACAGCCCACCTACCCTCTCCATGCTCATCCAATATATCATTTATAAATAGTATAAATAATATGGGCGATAATTTACACCCTTGTTTGAGGCCCTGCTTGCACTCTATCGGTTTGCTTATTAAATTGTTCTCTAGTTTGACGCTACTATATACTCTTTGATACAGCTCCTCTACCGCACGTATCATTTTCCTAGAGACTCCCAGCCTCCCTAGTTTTTCTATTAACGCCTTTCTGCTCACCGTGTCGAACACTTTCTCAAAATCTACTGCTACTAGAAATAAGCTTCCTTTTTCCCGCACAATGTATTTCTCCGCTAGTATTTTCAAAATCATGATATTATCTATCGTATGCCACCCCCTCCTGAAACCTCCCTGGTATTTAGAGATTATGCCGTTGTTTTCAGCCCAGTCTCTTAGTCTATTGGCTAAGACACCTGTGTAAAATTTGCTCAGTGAGTCTAACAGGGTTATACCTCGGTAGTTATTGGGTAAATTTCTATTTCCTTTCTTTTTGTATATTGGGCATATTATCCCATATTCCCATTCCTTCGGTACCTTTCCTCCGTTGAAAATTCTGTTGAATAGATTTACAATTTCTTCTACCATCTGACCGTATTTACTTTTTTTCCAGCATACATTAATAATACCACTCCTCCCCCCTCCCCCCGCTGATTTTATCTTCAGATTCCTAATCACCTCCTTAAATTCTTCTATCGTGATATCCCTATCTAGTTCGTGGATGCTTACTTCCACGTTAGACCACACGGCCTGCCTTCTTTCCTTATACTCCCAATCGTCCCCTCCTCCTAATAGCTCGCTAAAATATGTCACCCATTTTACATAGTCAATATTCATTTTCTTTGGATCCTTCCCTCCTTTATTTATCATATTTATTCTCTCGCAATTATTTTCAGTCCGATTCATACTGCATTCCTTATTTATTAGCTCTGATTGGTCCTTCAACCACTTATTCTTCTTCTTCTCCTCCGCAATTTTCCTCTTATACTCTTTCCTCGATCTACAAAATGCTTCACGATCTTTGTTCCTTCTTTTGCTCTGTACTCTTTTAATGCTCCTAGCGCTGCTCTTCTACAAACCTCACATTCTCTATCATACTAGCCATCCACTTCTGCTGTTTTTCTTCTGCTGTGTTCAACTGCCCTTGTCACTCTCCTTATAGGGTATTCTAACAGCTCGAGCGTTCTGTCCATGTTATTTTCCATCAGCGCCCTTTCCCAGCCAATTCTATTTAACTGTATCTCCTTTTCCACAAATGCATCTAGCTCTCCTTTTGAATTCTCTGTCCATATATATTTAATGTAACCATTCTCTCCCTCCATAGTACTATTCCTCTCTACGTCTTTGGTTTCCTCTCTCCTTACCAAACTCACCCATACCGGGGCGTGGTTCGATTCGTTCCAATCCTCCACCATTATGCTTTGGATGTTATCTAGCAGGTCCTCTGAACTCATTACTAAATCTATAACGCTCCCCCTCTGTTCAGTTATATATATGTCATTTTTCCTTCTCTGTCCCCCTCCCAATAACCGTTCAAAATGCAGAAATTCTCGACTTCGCAGAATTCTAAAAGTTTTCTACCGTAATTATTAATCACCTTATCGTTACTACTTCTTCCTGATCCTACTATCGATTCTTCTTCCTTACTATACCTCAGGATTCGCTCGCTTATTCTGGCATTCCAGTCTTCAAATAACAATATTCCGTCCTCCTCATACCTCCCTCTAAAGATATTAATTTCCAATAACAACTTCTCGAAGAAGTTATCATTTGCATATGGAGATTCCTTGGAGTGACAGTAGGCAAAGGCCAAACATACATGTTTCTCTCTCCCTGCCTCTCTCCCCATGTTAAATCTTATCCTATCACACCTTCAATGCCACTCTCAATATACTCTATACGTTCGTTCAATTCTTCTTTATTTAGCACGACTATTCTTCCTGGCACACGGCCCATTTTACTCAATCTCTTCCCTGACTTGTGCCTCACCGTAAATCCTTCCCAAGTTATCTCCCTGCCTATTTCTAGCCATGTTTCCAAAAGCGCTACAATATCAAAGCTTTCTATTAAATTTTTTACTTGCATATTGCCCGTTTTACTCAACACACCTTCAATATTAACAAAGCCTATCTTCCAGCCTAGTTACGGCTTTTTTCCGTACCCTCTGAACCACCCTCTTTATTGTTACTCCTCGTCACTCTCTCGTTCTCAGCTTCTACCTCACTTCCATCATTCTTGTACACTTTATCGTTGTCCTTCCTCTCTGTATCTTCTAAATCTTTATTCCTTTTCCCCCCACAGATCTTTCAAGCTCCTGCTCCTCCTCTTAGTCATAATGTCTCTCTCTTTCTTGTCACCCCCGAGGTCAGCAATCAATGAAACCTCTTTTCCTTTCGGAACACGATCTGATAACACTTCCTGAACCTGCACATTTGACCTTCCACTCACACTACCTTGCACTGCACTGTTCTCTTGTCTCATCGCTTCAACCATTGTTACCACGTTTCCTCCCTCCTATTTGGCGTCTTCCTGTCTGTCTTTTGGCCGCTTCGTTCGTTCCTCTTCGTTTCATCTCTTCTTCCATACCTTTTAGCTTTGCTACGGACCAAACACGCCACTAGATATCGTTCGTTACCACCCGCCTTTGGGCCTTAATAAATGCTTTAAGGCCTTGATGTCTGGCTCGGCCTAAATGCTTTCGCAAGATTTTCCTATTCTCAACTCCTTCTCTTCCCAAGTTTCTGTTTATCCATATCTTTTCACCTTGTAAATTTCTAGCGTTTTTTAATCACTATGTCCGCCATTAAGGTTGATATCAGCTTCACTTACACTGGTCTCCTGCATTTCACTTTTCCTACTCTTTCTAAGTCGTCAATGTCTACTTCACTGAAGTTAGTTTTCAGCTGATTTTGGACGAGGTCCACCACTTTATATATAAGCTTCATTTTATCTTCATTTCGATTTTCCTGTAATACATAGATATATACACACACTTCTTCGTCTTTTATTGATTAACAAGTCCGAGTTCATTCTTCAGGGACGCCACTTCCTTCTCCAGATTTTTCACCTGCTCTTTTAGCACTCCCGTTGTTCTCTCGTTATCCTCTATTCTTTTTTCCGTAACTCCCCACTGCTCTTTGATCCATACCTTCATATCTTCAAAACCCTTGGCTTGTTCCTTTCTCAATTCCTTCACCAGTGCTTCTCCAGTATATGTTTTACGGCATCTCCTATCAGTCCTCTGATTCTATCCCAGTCTTCCCAGCTCATGTCAGGGCCTGGATTTATCTCCACTCTCTCTATAATTAATAGCATAGTTACCACCATTGCTGCCAGTATAGCTTCGCCAATCTTCCTCAGTTCTCCCCTGTCCGCCTCATTTCCCTTCGCCTTCTTCTGCCTGCTCTGCCAGCCGCCGATCGCCGCACGATATTGCTCAATACCAATCATGTTATACTGCACTCGCCTTACCACATGTCCACACTGTCCGGTTGCTCAAGTAGTACTGTTATCATTATAGACTGTTATGCCTTTCAGCATTCAGTCTGCAAGCCTCTGTGAATTTACTAAACGTCGCCACAGTCCTCTATTCGCAACTAGTGCTGCGGCCTCATTTAGTTCTACAGCTATTATCTTTAAATCGTTAGAAACTGAGTCTAACCATCGTCATAATGGTATCCCTCTACTTCTCTTACGCTCCATAGCAGAGTCCATTATTCTCCTAGGTAACCTATCGTCCTCCATTCGCCTCACACGAACACAACACCGACGCCAATTTATGCGAAGAGCTTCATCCATTGAGTTCATTCCTAAATTAGCCTTTATCCCCTCATTCCGCATACCCTCCTGCCATTGTTCCCACCTGTTTGTACCAGCAATCATCCTTGCTACTTTCATGTCTGTTAGTTCTAACTTATGAATAAGATACTCTGAATCCACCCAGCTTTCTCTCCCGTAAAGCAACGTTGGTTTGAAAACAGATCGATGTAAAGATAGTTTCGTCTGGGAACTGACTTCCTTCTTACAGAATACTGTTGATCACAACTGCGAGATTACTGAATTAGCTTTACTACACCTTGATTCAATCTCACTTACTATATTACCATCCTGGGAGAACAAACAACCTACATACTTGAAATTATCGACCTGTGCTAGGTTTGTATCACCAATCTGACATTCAATTCCGTTGAATTTCTTACCTACTGACATCAATTTAGTCTTCGAGACGCTAATTTTCATACCATACTCATTGCGCCCATTTTCAAGTTCCAAGATATTAGACTGCAGGCTTTCGGCACAATCTGCCATTAAGACCAAGTCGTCAGCATAGGCCAGACTGCTTACTACATTTCCAGCTAATTGAATCCCTCCATACCATTTTATACTTTTCAGCAGATGATCCATGTAAACTACGAACAGCAAAGGTGAAAGATAACACCCTTGTATAACCCCTGTACGTACCCTGAACCAAGAACTCATTCTACCATCAATTCTCACTGAAGCCCTATTGTCAACATAAATGCCTTTGATTCCTTTTAATAATCTACCTTTAATTCCATAGTCCCCCAGTATGGCGAACATCTTTTCCCTCGGTACCCTATCATAAGCTTTCTAGATCAACGAAACATAAACACAACTGCCTATTCCTCTCGTAGCATTTTTCAATTACCTGGCGTACACTGAAAATCTAATCCTGACAGCCTCTCTGTGGTCAGAAACCACACTGGTTTTCATCCAACTTCCTCTCAACCATTGATCGCACCTTCCCTTCGAAGATGCCAGTGCATACTTTGCCTAGTATACTAATCAATGAGATACCTCGATAGTTGTTGCAATCCTTCCTGTTCCCTTGCTTATAGACAGGAGCAATTGCTGCTTTTGTCCAATCTAAAGGTACCTTACCAACACTCCACGCTAATCTTACTACTCTATGAAGCCATTTCATCCCTGCCTTCCCACTATACTTCACCATTTCATGTCTAAATTTAAATGTATCGATAACTGCTAAACCCATACTAGCACAAAAGTCCAACAAACGCTTCCCATTCCCATTAGCTTCTATATCTTCCCCACATTTACCAATCACCCTTTTGTATCCTTGAGTTCTATTTCCAACTCTCGCATTGAAATCGCCCATTAACACTATTCTATCCTTGCTGTTGACCCGGACCACGATGTCACTCAATGCTTCATAAAATTTGTGAACTTCATCCTCACATGCACCCTCACATGGTGAATACACTGAGACAATGCTCGTCCTAATTCTTCCAACTGACAAATCTACCCACATCATTCGCTCATTTACGTGCCTAACAGAAACTATGTTGCGTGCAATGGTATTCCTGATAAACAGCCCTACCCCTTACTCTGCCCTTCCCTTTCTAACCCCCGTCAAGTACATTTTATAATCTCCTATCTCTTCCTCCTTATCTCCCCCTTAAATATCACTTACTCCTAGCACATCCAGATTCATCCTCTTAGCTGACTCAGCCATTTCTACTTTCTTTCTTCCATAAGCCTGATTAATATTGATAGCTCCCCATCGAATCCCATTTCGTTCGCCAAGTTGTTTCCAAGGAGTCCCCCGCCTGTCAAATGGGAGTGGGACTCCGTTACTCCCATAGGTCCGAGGTTACGTAGTTCGTTCTAAGCTCGGTAAGTTCATGAAGCAGGATGCAACCCTGCTTACACATAGTCCAAGTGAGGATGTCTCCTCTAACAGGTTATGGACCTCCGATGGATTGTATAGTCCTAGCCGCCTGAGCACAAGGAGGGCCATGACTCAGAATATGTCCGAGATGCCCACTCCCATTCCATAGCAAGTGGTATCCCGACACTCAAGACCACTTACTCGGCCACTCAGCCGTTTCCCATGGTTCACGAACTAGGTCGTGACTACAGTAACCCACACCATGAACCAGCCCTTATATGCAGGTTAAAATTTCTAACCTGGCCGGGAATAGACCCCCAAGCCCTTCAGGTGATGATCTCAACCCTCCCTACACTACATAGCCGCTGTATTAATTTTTTAAATCACATCTGATTAATTTACTTGTACTGTATGTTAAAGAGTGTTGCATGGTGAATGAAGCTGTGGGACTGCTGAAAATTGAAACCTTTTTTCCTGTTGTAGACCGCAAAGAGACACGCGCGCAAGCAAGGCAGCAACGCGCATTCACTTGCTAAGGCAACGCACACCCTTCTCCGGAACCCATCGCCTTGTCACCAATTCCCGTTCCCCCAATATCACCCCAAGCTGTCCAGTTTTCTCCTCCCGAACACATCTCCTAACTTCCGCTCATGTCAGAAGATTTTCCGGACTCTTCTCCGCTTCAATTTTCGCCGCGGAGACATCGCAGACATCAGGCCTACCAACCGTGGATACATCATCAAAGTCAGTTATGTAAAAGCCGCCAGCCGCCTTTCGAACTCCGTAGGTGCCCACAAACCGGGCTCCACTTACCCATTTAAAATTCTTTCACAGCCCAAACAAAAAATATTCCCTCTCCACCCGACATAGTCTCTTCAGCTGTGTCATCAGAGAGGTCGGCCCGTATATTCCAGACTGAGATCCAGGCGGAAATTAACACCGATGGCGCTCCCGCCTGGACAATTTTCCGAATTCAGAAAGCTACGGGCTGACCTTCATGGTGCGGGTGCTGGTCTCCACCACCGAAGATACTGAAGAATTCTGCCCACACGTGATTCAGTCTATAGCCAGCACCACTGGGTGGAGCCCTCAAATGCACCCCTGGCTCAATCTCTACATTGTGAATCATATCTAAAGTAAAACGTCTACAAAACTTCAGACTGCATTGCACGCACACCTATTTGTTGACACCGTTCACAGCAACATCCTACCCGGAAATGATCCAACACAACACAACACAACACAAAACAACACTACACTACACAACATACACAACATCATCACTGCAACATGTTTGATGAGTCACTTCCCACCTTTCCTTGCCTCTGTAAGTTTTCCTCCTCCCCATGACAACTGACCCGAACTCATCGCCACCGTCAGTGCCGTGGATCCATCTACCAGTAGTGTGCATTGTGGGTATGCAGACTAAGCCGGGCTTACCCGTTGGACTTGTGAAGCAAAGTAAGCAGTAATGCAACTGTAAATTGCAACAATTAGTTTTATCTTGTCAGTTGGCAATACTTTTTTTAAATGACAGCAGTTGCTGCAGTACGGTTTTCTGCAGTATGCAGTAAATGTATTCTGCAGTATGAATTTCTGCATTAGCGAGGGTACGCGACACTCCTACCGCTTGGCTCGCCCAGCGTTGAGCTCAAGGTGACGCATGCGTAGTAACCGCGCCAGTAAGTGAGCTTGGTAAGCCGACAACTCAACGCTGCCCGGCTTGATCGCATGGTGTAGCAGTGTGAAACAACTTTGTGCGGGTTTATGATACGTTTATTTATTGTGATTTGGCTTATTGCTGAAACAGCTCTTGCGAGTGATAACTGACAGGAGTGAAGAACGTTTTAAAAGTACGGATATCCAGTTCATTTTAGAATTGAAAATTAGCTTTTTCCTAAATATAACGCTGTGAGAAAATCTTGTCTACTAGTAGGTACCAGCCTTGTTGTGGACCATGTGGCGTGTTTGTAGGAGTGTACGTTCTAATGATTTTCATAATAATAGCATGCAACGTAGACAGTGCTGTGTCGTGAGTGCGTAATTGTGTATTTACGTAGAAGTATTTAGTGAACTATACGGTAATTTCTTATTAGTTTCAACTATCGTAATATTTGCGACGTCTGACTCTATTTGTGTGATTGAACAACTGTTGGACAAACCGTTTCGTTTTAGGAGCTTCTGTGAGAAACTAGAAATTGTTCAATCTGGAAAACCTTCTCCAGATATGCCCAACCTTAAAGGGACGCATAAAAACAAAAGTCAAGAGTACGTTCGTCATTTCCAAACTTCACAGTACAGTAAAACAGAATGGATTGCTGGAAGTTCCAAATTTAATAAACTGTTTTGCTGACCATGTTTACTCTTTGTAAGAAAAAGAACTGTTTGGTCTGACACTGGTTATGATGATCTGAGTAACTTGTACAATGCCATTCAAAAGCATGAGAAATCGCAGCCACACATTTCTGCACTGTTACAGCTGAGAACGTTTGGAAAATCTAGAATTGATATTCAGCTTGATGCTCAATTGCTTGCAAGAACTGTACAATATAATGAGACCGTTCGGAAAAACAGAGAGGTGCTCAAGCGATTGATTGATGTTGTGTGTTTTTTAGCTACTCACGAATTACCACTCCGAGGACATTCTGAGGGTGAAGATTCTTTGAACAAAGGTGCTTATTTGGGTGCATTGAACTTACTCGCCACCTACGATGCGACGTTAAGTACACACCTAGAAACATCGACCGTGTTTCGCGGAACTTCAAACAGGATACAAAATGACTTAATAAGGGCTGTCAGTGATGTAGTTTTGGAAAAAGTGAAGTCAGAAATAAAACACGCTATTTTTGCTGCCATTCCTCTTGACGAGACTTCAGACATTATGAATTTGTCTCACTCTGGGATACGTTGATTCTGAAAGTGGTAAAGTTCACGAAAGGTTCATTTTTTTCACTGATGTTAGCGCAGATCGAACAGACAGTGGTTTGCTTGCACATGTGAAAAACATCGTTACTGAGTTTGAATTAAACTACAGGTTGGTTGCACAAACGTTCGACGGAGCAGCTGTGATGGCCGGCCACACGAGTGGACTAAGAACCAAAGTACAGGAACTCTTTCCGAAGGCCATATTCATCAATTGCTTTAGTCACAAGCTTAATCTTATTTTGTCACAGTCATTTTCCTGTATCAAGGAATGTAGAATATTTTTTCAGACCTTAACGGGATTAGAATAATTTTTCACAAGTCCTCTAAACGATCTCATGGACTAAAAGAATTTACCGAAAAAGGATGCCTAGAAATGCTCCAACACGGTGGAATTTTTCATCTCGTCTTGTTCACACAGTGAAAGAACATCGCACTTCATTCCTTGAATTCTTTCGAAATGTTTTAGATGAAAGCTCAAACTGGGACAGTGAAAAAGTAGTAGGGGCACAAGGTTTCATGAAATTTCTAACCTGCACTGAAACTTCCTTTTTGTTACTGTTTATTGGCAACATTTTTACCTTCACTGATATCCTTTTCAATATCCTTCAATCCGAGCATTTAGACGTCCTATATTGATCCCAGAAAGTTCAGGAAATCAAAAGAGAGATACTAAACCTCAGGAATAAGTGCGACATAATTTGGGCCGAGACTCTGGTCTATCATGGTGGCGGAGACTCTCTACCAACTAAACGACAATGCCAGGAAGAAGATACAATAATATCAAGGAAATGCCTTTACCACTCTATTTTTGACTACATTATTGTACAATTAGACGAACGATTTGGGTCATTAAACCAATTACAGTTTACTTCCTTGTTGGATCCTCTGAAGTATGAAGCGTACAAAGCTAATTTTCCTCATTCCGCTTTTGAAAATATTAAAGTCTCCTATAAAGACTTGTTTGATTTTATCCGATTGAAGAATGAACTTACTGTGCCGTATTCATTTGATGAATTTTATGGTCAATACTCTCATCAGTTAGTGTGTTCCCTGAAAAGCAAACGATTAGATACAACCCTGCCTGAAGTGTATAAATTGGGAGTACTTATAGTAACTGTTCCAAGCACAACAGCGTCAGTTGAAAGATCATTTTCAGCTCTTAGGAGGATTAAAACTTATCAGAGGTCAACACAGAGTCAAGAGAGGCTTTCAGGGTTGGCAGTTCTGTCTATAGAAAAGGAAGTTCTGCACCAACTGAAAAGCACAGACACATTTTATGATAATGTCATCACAACATTCACAAAACAAGAGAGACGACTCGATTTCACCTTCAAGTAGACTCAAATCAACCAAAAATCTTGTGGAGGGACTTAATGCATAGTTTTGTTAGTAGTAGAGCATACAGTGGACAATAAAAGAACTCACAAAAACGTAGCAAATAAGTTACTATCATTTTTGATAGGCCTATGTGTACAATGTAATATGCGTGATACGGTTGCAATAGTGTCAGAGGTATTTCAAGTTGGCTTCTATGCTGAAGGGTGAAAAGTGTAACAGGACAGAGATGTTTCTGATACATACATAAGAGATCAAAGAGTTTTCTAACTGAATAGTGACGGGTGATACGTGAAATAGACGTGATTTCTACTAATCTGTGCACTTTGATGTAGGAAACTGATTAAAATAACAATTTTTAGACAAAAACGCAACAATGACACGTGTGTTTTCCTTTTTTTACTGATTGTCATTGGGAATAAATAAACTATTTCTATACATCTCAATAAGTTAATTGCAGCTTTAAAAATGATATCAATTTTTAAATCTATAGATGTGATGTCACTAGTTATTTTGTGTTTCCTGAAAAGCCAAAGATTTGACATGATACCGTGCGTTCTGGTTAGAAGTCCTTCAATTTTCATGAGATTACACATAGGTAATTCTACATAGTTACAGCTTGGTTACATTCCTTTATATAATGATGTACGGTAAATTATACTTCCTACGTCCGGTAATTAGTACGTCCTACTTTGGACAGCATACACACTTTTCAAAACTACCGCATGCCACTGCCATCTACAGATCTCACTCGTTCACAATTCTCTCCTCCCGTCATCAAAGATATCACTCGCTTCACCACACTTACCCTCCTCAATATATTCCCATATTACCGACCATTAGTCCTCTCTCATCTGCAATGAAATGGCGTATGACTTTTAGTGCCGGGAGTGTCCGAGGACAAGTTCAGCTCGCCTGATGCAGGTCTTTTGACTTGACTCCCATAGGCGACCTGCGCGTTGTGATGAGGATGAAATGATGATGAAGGCGACACATACACTCAGCCCCCGTGCCAGCAAAATTAACCAATTATGGTTAAAATTCCCGACCCTACCGGGAATCGAACCCGAGACCCCTGTGGCCAAAGGCCAGCACGCTAACCATTTAGCCATGGAGCCGGACTCTCACCTGCAAGCAGCGGCCAATCAGACTTTAAACGTCGATTTTGTCACAACTCACTCAGGCCTAAACTCCCATTGTCAATTCACCCGTTTGTAGACGCTTGTTTGATGGATTGTCGACCCTAACGTGTGGCTTCCTGTCCTTCCATCCTCATTCTATTCCTAAATATCCAGTTCTATTCAACCACGAATCTCTACTTTCAGACTCTCATCCAACAGAACCCAGTTCACACACCCCTACTCAACGAAACTTTGCTCCGCTCCCGAACCCAACCCATCCTTTTGGATACACCCTCCATCACCCAGATCACCTCCAAAGACTGCGGAAGAGGGGATCAGCAATAGCTATAAAAGGTTCGTTTCCAACAGGCCACCACGTTCCCCCATCTCGTTAATTTTCCAGAATCAATAGCAACCTCTATCTATGTTGGCTCCCGTATCCTACGTTTTGCTACAATGTATACGCGTTCCAACCAACCTCTAATACTAGATTACCTCACACACCTCAGCCAGATTTCCGATTTCTTTCTGTGATGTTCGCGAAATAATCTTTGGTATGCTGGAAGTGGTGGGAGAGAGAAGTTGTCCCATATTTCCTCCCAAAATATCATTTCCCTAGTTAGCTCATACACCAGTCTCGAAGAGACTGTTAGCAGTTGATCGGCTCGTAGAATTGGCTAAAATAAATGACCTTCGTGTAAACAGAAGTAAATCCATGACTATGACCTTTAGGAAAGGTGGCAGACATGTAGCAAGTGATGCGATATATTTCAATAGAGAACCACTAACCAGTGTGAATAAATTGAAATACGATACCGTACCTTGGAATAACAGTACAAATACAAGGACCCACTTTCAAAGTGCATATCAAACAAATATTGCCAGCAGCATTGATAGCTATTAATGATATCGAATATTTATATAAAATATCTCTTCAGACAGTGTTATTCAGAATGAAAATAGCACCTGTAATAACCTATGGCATCTCCAGTATCTGGCAGCATCTGTTAGTAAGAAACTTAAACGATGTGAAGATAAAAGCAACAATTGTAAACAGAGACCTATGTTTGTCCAAATTTATCTCTTCGAGACTGGTGTATGAGCTAACTAGGGAAGTGATGTTTTGGGAGGAAATATGGGAAAACTTCTCTCTCCCATCAATTCCAGCATACCAAAGATTATTTTGCGAACATCACAGAAAGAAATCGGAAATCTGGCTGGACTTCTACAGCACGGAAGCGATGGTCAACGACAAATGGAAGGAAGCTAACTACGAGTTACGGCACGTAACAAAAAGACTAGCAGTGCAGGGTTTTCCTTTCAAACTATGCTCTACGACGAAGAATCGCTCGTCAAATGAGGGTTGCATGTGTGCTTTGTGCGGGAAGCAGTGTGATCGTTATCGCGTACTGAGATGTGCAGGAAGGAAAACTCCTCTAATTAGCTTCTGCATTGAATGATTTTTGTTTAATCTTTGTATATGTTAATTAGCTGCAATGCATTTATTACTAAATATTGCATACATTTTTGAATGACGTCATTATAGGACATGAAAGCATTGGTTATGATGTTTTATGAGTGATATCAGATAATAATCAAATTCAATTTTACAAAGTATACATTTATTATTCACCTATTCAACACCTACAATACCACGAGTCAGACCAACGCTGCTAAAAAACAAGATAGATACTCACACGGCATTTGATTTAACAACATTCTATTCCATCGAGATTCCTACAACATCTGGAAGACTACACTTATATGCGAAAATCAACACAACTTTCAAACACAGATAATACTTCAACTTATACTCCGTTTCAACAATTACGCCAGAGTATATCTTAAATCAATTCAGCTCAACGAAGAAACTCCATTTGTTTCTTCTTAACCTAAATTCAACAGTTGGAACGTATAATTTAAAACAATATTCATCCTCTGATCTACTTAGCAGCGACCGCGTCAAATATTACTGACTTTTACTAAGAAAAGGATCCATTTCAGTTCCAGACACATGCCGATTTTAAAAACTTCTTATTACAAATAATTTTTTAGACAATATTGTAAAATATACTACAATAATTTTATCATGTGCTCGTACTTCCCATGTCAAATTTCTTAACTACTAATTCAAAGGGAAATAAATTAAAATCACAATATATCTCATCTCATTTTTCATAATCAATAATTTAATCATTCTTTAAAAAATTGTTTGTTTTAGGATTAACTAAAGTGCTGATGATGCCCAATAAGAAGGGCAAAACATGTCCACAACTTTTAATCTTTTATGATTATGTAATCACAACACAAAACGTGGTATTGTAGGTATTGAATAGGTGAATAATAAATGTATTCTTTGTAAAATTGAATGTGATCACCGTTGTCAATACGGACCAAAAATGAGATTAATCAGATAATAATGCCATCAAAGAAGTGAATGTAATTTCTTAGTGATCCATCCGCAATGAAAACAAAGTATACTCATCCTAAAGATTAAAAGGGAATTCTGTATTATGTATCAGGCAACGTTCACCTTGCCCCTGAACATAGAGTGCAGGTCTTTTTCTTTAGGTGGTGTTGTACTCACCCAGTAGAGTTTAGATTGCAGCCGGTGAATGCAGGGTCGAAAGAGATAAGGCAGAGTTTCCAGTAATTTGATATAGACAATCGTTATAGTGACCTTCACTTTCATTAACTTTTCAAGACTCTCCTTTTTTAAGATGTATTGTGACCTTTCATGCATCTCTAAGTTCAGGGTTCTTGATGTTAAAGTTACGCCTCGGTCCGTGTCGCGCGCAGATACAAGAGGTTCCAATCAAGGAACGTGAAGGTTCATTGAGTTGGGTCACAGAATCGTATGGTTGGATTTAAGTTGATTCGACTGACGTGAGAAGACGATTGCTAATTAATATCTTAATCTAGGCTATCATCTTGACGTACCTTACACCATCAAATGAGAACACCGAAAATATATTTTTTCATGGAAGGATTTTCCGTTTAATGACTTAAAAAAAAGTTTAAAATATCAGCTACAATGCTAAGGAAAATAAAAAGAAACACAAACGGATGTTGGAACTGATTGAACGTTATGTTACTAAAAGGAAACAATCTTATCTTCTGACTCTTGTCAACATTTCGTTCACAACATCAATAACAACTTCAAATTAATCAGAATAATCAAAGTAAAGTCAATATCACAATGCTGAAGGCTTAAAATTTAAAAATAAGTCCACCATTCACCACATTCATCTTCAAATTGATGGTTAAAATCATTGATTCTTGTTGGCTTGGCACACCTATTCACTGAATCAAATAAATGTCTCAACATCCCGTTATTATGTTTAAATCATCGCTTATTTTGTCAAAAATCTATCTAACAACTTGAACGCATCGGTAACCTCCGCTCATCATTATCGTTTAGGTCAAGAAAATGATCGAATAACAGAAGACAACATCGTAATTCTTCAAATAATAACACTGAACAAATAGGAAATGAAATTGACCTCTTCTGAGCTCCATCCTCATCTGCACCTAAATAATGGACATTTGAAAACATAATCATCATCAACTACAATGGTTTCAAAACTACGATGACTCTGCAACTCTGGTGTCCTCCGTGAAAGCAACCTGTAAAAACTACATCAGCTCTAAGCGGCAACTCATTAGTTTATAAGAAGAAATTTAGCTAGCAAGAAAAATTAATCTACTCACCATATATAAATGAAGGTCGCACATTCCATTTTGTGACATGGTTCTCAACTATATAGTATCATTAATTCGTGAAGATCTTGTGTCATTCCAATATTGTGCACAGTCACCTACACTGTATTTAATTAATACATTTTAGATGATCATACTGCGAGTGTTCTCGAAATGCCTCGAAATATCATTGCAACTATCGCCTTATGCCTAAGTGATTACCATTCATTTAAGAAAAATCAAATCCATACACACGACTAATTCAATATCTACTACAATAAATCTCACCAGGACCTCTACATAGCATCATTCTATAAAATGCATAATCCCAATGACACATTCACGACGATCCATATAACAATAATCATTTACATATTTCGACGACCCTATCACAATAAACCCTTCATCATATTACTCACATGTTATGCTCACGAATTCTCATTTCATTAAAAATATACTTAGTCACTTCACATTACGAAGACTATACATCTTAACATCATTATTAACATCATATCATCGCAACAACATCGCAATTTCATTCGCGAACATCACGTTTAACATAAGAATACGACCGTAGATTATTTTAAATCACGCACCTGTTATTACCGACTCCTTCTAGCATATATTCGAAACCATGAATTAAACTGACATTTCTTCATAATGACACTATATTAACATGGGTATAATCCATGCCTAAATCTATCTGCAAAATATTTGCATGTGACCGCTTAGATTCACACGACATAACGTACGATATATCATAATTCAGAATCATTCACACTGCAACTTACAATATTCCCAGTTGTAATCGTGCAAGCGAAGAGGAAGGTTGTTGAGTGAGTGAGTGCTGACATGGGGATTTCAATAGAATTGTACCGGGCGACGATAGGTCGTTGGCACGGTAGAGGCAGGAATACGAGATGCAATATGAGTGGCAGAACCGGACAGCAGGTGAGTTTGATCTCAATTTTGATGGCTGCATCAGTGATGACAGTGTTGTTGGTTATTGGAGGGGTCGAGATGAACCCTGGACCTGATCATGAGAATGTGGTTGGTTGGGAAGACATGGAGAAGATAAGGGAATTTAGTGTGGTCCAAACTGAACAAATGAGAGAGTTATTACGAGAGCAATCTAGTGATGTACGAGAAATGGTGAAAGAGGAGATAGGAAAAGTGACAGAAAAGGCGGTCCAAAATAATAAAGAAATATCAAGTTTGAGGGATAAGGTGAGGAGAATGGAGGAAGAGATAAAAGAGTTGAGATGGCAGGAGAAAAAAAGACAAGAGGAAACCCGAAAGAAAAATATTTTTATATATGGGCTACCAGAGAACACTAAAGAAGACCTGGTATTCAAAGTGCTGGAGCTAATTAACGAGAAGATGAAGATTAGCTGCAGAGAGGCCGATATAGAAGAACTACAGGGAATGGGGGAAAGCAAAAGGCAAGAGACCAGTGAGAGTGAGATTTGTATCAAACCTACTAGTGAGAAAGATTCTGCATAGTACAAGCCGGTTGAAAGGTGAGAACATATGGGTCAAACAGGAGATGGAAAAAGAAGCCCTCAGGAACCAGAAAATGCTACAGTTTCACCTAGGGAAAGCTAGACGTGAAGGATTAAGGGCCTACATAAGGCGCAACAAATTCGTGGTGGGGGACAGCAACTGGACGAGGACTGGGGGGGGGTAGAGCAGCTAAAGAATATGTATAATACAGCGAGTACATTGGCCGAGGAGGAAGGTGAACGTACGAGGCAGCTGAGACCAGCAGAATGCGGAGCAGTGAGGGACAACCAGCTAGCGAAGCAACAAGGGCAGAGAGAGAGAAAGTAACAGATGCTGAGACAACGAATAGCGAAGGCAGTCCAGGCGACTTTCAGCGGCAGCTGAGTGCGGACTCTATGAAAGAAGCAACACCGAAACGCAGACGTGTGAGTATCAAGGACTTCTTGCTCAGAAAAGGTAATGTAAATGAGGGTGGCCTTGATAGAGAAGGTGTTAACACTCTAGATGAGAACTCTGAAGATCTAGGTGTAGCAAGGATTACGAGGTCCAAGAAGATCAGCCAGAGTGAGGGACAGGGGAGAAAGACATAACTAGAGATAAGAGTAAGGTGTAACAATATTGAAGGCCTTAGGAGTAAGTTACAGAATGAAGCTTTTAAAGAGTTATTACATAGCTTGCATATTCTCGCATGTGTGGAAACCTGGATTCTACCGAAAACTGTTATAGAAATAGGAGAGTTCACAGTCTACTATAAGTCAAAAGAGAGACGAACCGAAAGGGGCAGATACCCGGGTGAGATAATGGTGATGGTTAGGGAGGATTTGCAAGCTAGAATAATTCAGATAGAATCAGAAATGGAGGAAATGATGTGGGTCAGAATAAAGATGTATGATGAGAATGAGTTAGACTTATGTATTGGTTTTGTCTACAACCCTCCTGAACCTCGCCATTTGCGAAAAGGGTTTTCTTTGATGAGTTGGCATTAGAAATCAATAGAGTACAAAATATTTTTGAGGATACAGGCATTCTAATAATGGGAGATTTCAATGCGAGAGTTGCAGACCAGAAGCCGGTGTACGACAAGGAGACAGAAGCTGTTTATGTAAAAAAGAGAGTGAGCCAGGATAAGGGTTGTAATAAAAATGGAGAAAAGTTGCTAGAGCTATGTGGTACGATAGAACTATATATTTTGAATGGATGGTGACATGGCGACGAATTAGGGAACCTGACATACATAATGGAAACAGGGGGTAGTAGCATAGACTTGACGTTATGCTCCAGGAATGCGTTGCCTGTGATTAAAAGTATGGAGGTTAAGGAATGGGGTGAGTCACATCATCTCCCAATTATTGTCAGAATAAAAGTTAGAGAGGGTAAGACACCAACAAGCAATATGATAAAATACAAAGAAACGATAGTCACTAAATATAGGTGGAGAGAGGAGCTAAAAAACGAGTTTATGAATTATTATGATGGAGAAATAGGACAGATAGTGAAAGCTGGAATAGATTCAATGATCGAGATTAACCAAACGAGTACAGCAGTTAAAATAATTGAAAATTCTGTAAAGATGGCAGGGGAGAAGATGAGGATAAAGGAGGGGCAGAATATAATAGGAAAAGGCTGGTACAATGACGAATGCAGACATAAAAAGGATGAAGTGATGAAAGCATTGAAGGAGTTTCGAAAGCATGGGGGAGAAAACCATAGGATGGGATTCTGTAACTTGAGAAGAGAATATAGGGAATTACTGTATGCAACTAAGTCCGAATGGCAGGAGTAGAGAGTTGTCGAATTAAAGAGCAATGCAAAACAGAATGATAGTAGAAAAGTATGGAGTACAATTAAGGGGATTTGTGGAATGCGGAAGCTGCCGCGGCAGACGGTAATAAGTCAGGCTATCTGGGTGGAGCACTATAAGAAACTATTAGAGGCTGAAGATATATGGAGACCGAGATTAAACGATACCGGTTTATCGGTAGGGCTAGGTTGTACTGTGCCGGCATTAGACAAGGAAATATCGAAAGAAGAAATAAGGGAGGTACTAGGGAAAGCCAGGAAAGGCAAATCAGGAGCGATTTCGGGTATCACTAACGAATTTTGGAAGCAGCTGGCGCAGAATAAGGATATCCAGAAAGTATGGCGAAACTATTTAACAAAATATTTGAAGGAGGTGAGTTCCCAAAATCTTGGCAAGAGGGAGTGATCTGCTCAATCTATAAGAAGAAGGGAGATAAAAATAACCCTAACAACTACAGGGGTATAACGTTGCTAGATACATTAAGTAAAATATATACAGGTGTGTTAGCAAAAAGGATAATGAAGTGGGCAGAGGGGGAATTGATTCTGGAGAGGCTGCAAGCAGGTTTTAGAGAAAGGATGAGGACAACAGATAATATGTTTGTAGTGAAAACAATAATAGATAAGTATGTAAAAAAGAAAGGAGGAAAAGTATACATTACTACTATTGATTTGGAGAAAGCATTTGATTCTGTGAGCAGAGGGGCGGTCGTGGCCAAGATGAGAGGGATAGGGGTGTCCCAGAATATGATAACAGCCGTTGAAAATATATATTCAGAAGTAAGGTGCGCATTAAAAACTAAGGAGGACGTAGTATTTGGAGAAATATTATCTAATGTATGATTAAAACAGGGTTGTAAGTTGTCACCAGTACTGTTTCTACTCTTTATAAGTGATATCTTTCAATCGAAAGGCTTCGAGGCAGGGATTTACCCAAGTCTTGAGAACCGGGATATTCCGGGCCTCATTTTTGCTGACGGCATCCTTCTGCTCACTTTGACACCCACTAGTATGCAGGGTAGTATAAATGTGGTGGTAAATTACTGTCGAGAATGGAATTTAAAAATCAATGTACAGAAAACCAAGGTAATGGTGTGCAAAAAAGGACATAAATTATCAAAGAATGAAAAATGGTGAATGGACGAGACGAGGTTCGAAGTTGTCAAGAAAGTAGAATACTTGGGTATGATTTTAAGTGGAAATGGAAAATGGTCAGAGCAAATAAAAAGATCAAAGCTAAAAGGCATGAGTGCACTGTCAGCCATTAGCATACTGGAGAAGAAGATGCCCAACACAGACTACAGAGTGTATAAAAATGTTTTTAATGCAGTAGTTAAATCTAGAGTATTGTACGGAGCGGAAATTTGGGGAGTTGAAGAAAGGGTTGATTCACTTGATAAATTACGAGTAGATTTGGGAAAATAATTATGGGTCTACGCAGCTGTACAGCTAATTCTGGAGTGAGAATGATATGCAAAGATATAAGTCTGCGAGTGGACATTATTAAAAGGATAATAAAGTATTGGTTGAGAATGAAGTTGCGAGAAGGGGGCGAAATTTTACAGATAGCATATCAACACCAAATGAAACATCAGAACCAAGGATACTGGGTGGATGGGGTACGGAATATTTTAGAAACGATTGGAATGGCATGTTACTGGGAAAAAATGGGATGTTACTGGGAAAAAGAATGTATAGAGAAGTGGAAAATATGTAAAAAAAACATAGTTCTAAGAATTAAGGGTATTGAAAAACAAGACATTGATGCACAATGTAGAAGTAAGAGGTCATTAGAAGAATTTTGTAATATAAATGGGAGAATGAGAATAAATGTAGAGTTTATAACAAAAAAGAGAATGAGGGGTATAATATGGTGGTTAATGGGGATACATAAAAATAAAGCATATAGAAGGAACAGGGATGAAAATAAATGTTTAATATGCTCTGAAGAGATGGGATGGGCACACCTTATAAAAGATTGCCCTATGACAAAGGAAATACGAGAAAAATTCATAGACGATGAGGATGTAAAGAAAATTGAGAACGAAAATCAGTTGTATACAATTGTAAAGTTATTGAACAGAGAATGGATGCATCCGGATAGAATTTCAAAATTATTTAACATTATTAGGGGAAGGTGGAGCAGGAAACTGAAGGAAGGAAAGGATGTGATACATATCAGCCAGGAACCGAATTGTGCCTAAGGTAACCTAGACAATATAACTCCGTTGAAGTCTAGAGCCATTAGGTACATAGGCTTAAGAGATAGCATGGAACTACCTCGTTACAGTAGTTCTACTAGTTTCATTTATTGTCGAGTAATAATTTCAGTTTTCTCTCTTTTCTTAACAGCCTGCAAAGGCAATATTATCTTTGATAATCTGAAAAGATATCACTATAAATATACGTTTTGGTTTATTTCTGCCATAATGCTATATATGAATGGAACTCCAACATTCAGTTTATATTATTCTTTCTCTGTTCAATCTCTAAGCACCTGCTTTATATGAACATTCATCGCATGTACCAATTATTAACACAATTCACAATAGTTATTTAAGTTACTCCTTCTAATTTTGTATACGGCATGTATCACAAATTATGAAATTATGAAACGATTACAATAAATAATACCCTCTCCCTAATCTATGATTTTAGAGATTAAGGGAGACGGGTATCTTGAATCTTGAATCTTACAATATTCCTATCCATAGTAAGCAATGATTGATGAATAAAACGGTTGTCTTAAAGTTGTGTACTTAGGATGTCACAATTCTGATATTTAAAACAACACACTACTCTACTTAAAAGCAGCTACATAGCGGGATAATGAAACATTGACTCAGAGTACCGGTACTTATTATTCGTTGCCTTCATGATGAAGACACCTCTCATCTTCTAGTATTGAGACTTTAACCATCGGTGTCCATCTCAGTTCTCATCGGGTCTTTTGAGACCGTTACATAATTTTAGCACGACATGCTGGGTTTCATAACCATTTCATAACCATCTCCAATATTCCTTAGTCTCATCATACCTGAAACTCGTAATAAACTATTAGAATAGAGTTACATGCATTAATATCATTCACAATATTCTTGTACAACACTTGCCTTATTATTCAAGAGAAAGTAGATACTGGTACGTATCTTGTTTCTTTTACAAACGTTATTTTTTATTACAATTGACAACTTTGTATTACAATCTAGCTTCTCATCTAATATATTTCCGATGCGTGTGCAACACTTCTGATATCCTCTAAGTTTCCAACAGAACTATATACTTCTCTTATTTTGAAACAAAATCTAATACCAGGTTACAATAATAACGGACGGTTTGCTTTTAAAAGATTTCTCCGTATTTCCTAGCTCTCCATCTGATTTTGACAATTAAAGACCTGGCTTCTTAATATGGAGTACTCTTACATAATCGTTTACGTCGGCAAAGGAAACTGCGATATTTACTTAATTCTGTATTACGTGCCACGACATTATTATTACCCACCGTAACTTAACGAGATACCACGGGTTTCATAGCTTATCATTTTTGCCCATTCCTTCAATCCCTTGCCTGTTGTTCATTTAATCGAGCGAGTTATTTGGGTTTCTGATACACTTGGACGAATAATGATCGGACATATGATTTCATTGAATTTTATTTTCACCATAAGCTTCCAATGTCTTCACCGACTCCAATCCAACATTCATTGGAAGGTTATAGTATCCATACTCCTTCTAAACCGTACGTGCCTACGGGGTCTATTTTCAGTTTAAATAATTGCAAGGCTGATTCGAGATAAATTTTGTTTATAATCTTGATGTTTATTGGCCATTTTGCTGCGTTCAGCCTGTCGTTTTTTATGAAGAATGAAGGCACTTGCCTAGATCAGAAAGGAGACTCCCAAATACTTGAAGCTATTAACTTCCTTTAACTGAATGTGGCCAATGCAGCAGATGCTCCACTTCCCTCCTTTTCTAAATGTCATTGATACTGTCTTTTTTGTTTCGTTCCTGCTCGTTGACTTTTTGCCCAGTCCACTAGCTAGTTGAGCGATATTTGTAAATCACTGTCCGATGCAGAGATTAATGTCATGTCGTCTGCGTACATACGGTATCTAAGTTGACGTTATCATGGTGAGTAGTTCTGGTTATGTCGATATGGCTGTTATGAATAGTAATGGGCATAATGGATCTTCTTGCAGGACTCTCACTGTCTGGTGTGTGGGGGTCGATATTTCTATTCCGCCGCTAAACTCCACCCGATTGTTTGTGGGTAGATTTTTTAGAATGGGCATCAAATAGTGTCCTGGTCCTATAGTATTTATCAGCCGCGTCAAGAAGATGGTTCTATTTGATGTGTCGAATTGTTTAGAATACCGTAGTCAATAAAGATAACATGCAATTTTCCCCTTCGATGGGCTAACGTTGTTTCTAATTTATATCAGCTTGAAGGGACTGCTTTGCTTGAATAGTGGTTCTTACCTTTCTAAACCCCAACTGGTAGGCTGGTGTGTTTGCCGTCTGTTATGTTTGTGAGACCTTCGCACAGGAACTTCGTCAAGATCTTGAGTAAATTTTTTTCTAGGGCGTTTGAGTCTGTTGTATTTCCCTTCCCTTTATGAGACATTATTACTGTGGACTGTTTCTCTCATTTGGCACTTCTCCTGGTAGTAGACATTTATTCATGAGACATTTTTGTCGGTCTTTGAGATAATGTAGCCGGTCTTGCTCGAGGAGACTGAGTGTGAAGAATTTTTTAATAATAATAGATTTATTGCAGCCAATGGCCAATAAATACATATACAGATTAATTTTCTTCACTGTATCTCACTATAGATTTTGTTCTTTTCAAGCAGTCCTGTAGGTGATATCTCCCACATTGTTTATCACAAAATTCACAAAAGCAGTGTTCATCCGGTAAATGAAAAGACTTTATTTTACATATACGATGATGAAATCCATGCACAGCAAACCGAGTCACTGTGTGCCTAAGAGCGTAGTTGGTTTGAGTCTATTCCTTATTTATCATTGCCAAGACGGCACAGATGGTCTTTAGAAAGGGTGGAAGATTAGCCAAATCAGATAACATACTTTTCAGAAATGAGAAATTCTAAATCATTTCAAATATTTAGGAATACATCAACAACCAGAACGTCATTTAGAATACATATAAAGGAAAGAGCAATAGCAGCTATTCGTAGTATTGAAGATATCACCAATCTATTACATTAATACAGCGTTATTCTTATTTCACGCAAAAATAGCACCGATCGTAACATACGGCAAACACTTAATTTGGTCACACCTTACATCCAGAGATCTCGAAACATTAGATCGTGTAAAAGCAAGTTTCTTGAACAGGACACTAGCCGTTTCAAAATTTACTCCTACAGGATTAGTTTACAAACTTACAAAGGAAACTTTCTTCATCGAGGATCTTAAATTAAGATTGCATCTACCAACAACCAAAGCTTCAGAAAACCCCTAAATGATAGGAAGGAGAAAAGGGCAAATATCTGGGAGGAATTTTATTGCACCGACGCAATAAAGATTTTTTTCTACCGCATAATTGAGAGCGTTGCAAACAGTATTATTTGGAGAATAGATTGTGTCTTTTCTTTATATCCGCATGAAGAGTTAGCGGGAGTTTTTGTGATTTTAATTTTTACGTATAATACTTTTTTTTTTTGTTACAAATACAACTGGATTTGATTCTTGTCTTATAGATCGGAAGAATTTCTGTTTCCCTTCTTGACTGCTCATATGGAATCTCTTTGAACTGTTATGAATTAGTAACTCAGATGCACGTAATGCACGTTGCTGCAGGTTAGTGTACTTTTCTTGTCGTCTGTATCTGTTTGTTATTGTAACGATTTGTTGGGCGTATATGTAAATATTGATAGGAAAGCTTATGTTTCGGCCGCCTGTTTGTTATTTTGATATTCATTGGTAGAGTTTCATTGGAGGCATAGACTAGTTTTCGGTAATACCGTGATTGTATTTACATGTTCCAGTTTATAAATGTTTCGTATGAGTTTTAGAATCATCACGGCAAGCCGCTTATTGTGTCATTCTACTCTGTTGTCGAACAGAGTTGTGGAGGAAATAGTTAGCGATACTGTACAAGTATTCCACAGTCTTTAAATATAAACATTTGCAGTGGTTGAGGTTATTAGAGTGAATGTGTAACAGAATCTACTTCGTTATGCTGCGTTATTTTTAATTTTTTACTTTTAAAATATTGTCCATTATTGAAATTATCAAATAATTAACTATTAATTGTGATTCCTTATTTTTGTCCTAGGTTTTGTGTATACTGTTTGAATGGATCAGGATACTTCAATTTTCAATATCTGTGCTTCTCCATCAAGCAGTGATGCTGCATATGATGCAAATCAGTTGAATGGATTTACTGATCTTCCATTGAATGACACATTTGATAATTTGGGTGAAAATGTTTTGAGTAATCGTGAAGAAAATACTCTTGATCTTCCTACTGATGCTTCTGAGTCAGTCAGTCATTCACTTGAAGATATGGGAATTGAGAATACATGGTATGTAAATCAGCTGAAATAACTCTTGTCTTGTTTGGACTGTTGGAATACGTCATTGTGTATGTTTACTTCCTTGGTAACTTAGCAGTAGAGCGTTCCTGTAATACACTTTCTTGTAGTAAACATTTTAATGCCTTTAGACATTGTTATAAATAATCCTCCTGTTCAATGCACGAGGAATTCTTGAAATGAAATGTTACATTCCTGTGGTTCAAATTCCATATAAAACTAGAGGTCCTCGTGGCTGTGACTGTAATGTCAACATTCGCATAAAACAACAAGGTTTGTCTTTAAGAAAGAAACATTGTTGGTGATTAATCAAGTTGTTGAGCAGAATTTTACCATACATGGATATAGATGTGACGTTATCTTAAGACATCTAGAACTCGTTCAGTTGGGTTTTGAAGGATGCACATGGGAAAAAAAGATTATTTAGTTTTCTACAAGGAAAGAGCAGGACAGAAATTTATTTATTTATCCAGAAATCATAAACGTTACTATGACACCAAAAGATGTTGGATTTCCAATTACAGTATCAATGCCAGAATGCGCCAGCACATCTATGACCTGCCTGGGTAGTAGGTGTTTCGGGTGGGGAGAACCGGGTACCGATATTACTTCAGCCCGGCTGTCATCTTATTTGTAATGTTATATTAAGTAGAAATTAATGAAATCTTACTTGGAGAGCATCTCAGAGGAGAGATGTGTTCATTGCGATATCCAGGAACCCACCATCCCGCCCGAAGAAGTACATTTACTTTTATAACTTAATAAAGACTGTTACATGCCATTTTCATTTCTGAAGTAGCTACTTCCATTCCTATTGGTCAATGTGAAGAGGCACGTGATCTTGTTCTCGTGAATAATGTTAATCATAATCCGTTACCAACCCCGACCAATGGTCTTGTTCAGGTCCTATCCTAACCTGCATGGCAAGAACCAGTCCAGACCAATCGTGTTTTCACACAAAAATGGAGGCCTAAGGCCGCTTCATGACTTCTAACTTGGAGGCTAACGGCCCCAGAGTCCCTTTGCTTGTCCCTATATCACTGGTGTTGTCCAGGTCCTATCCTAACCATCCGCATGGCAAGAATCACTCCAGAGCAGTGGTCTTGTCCAGGTCCTAACCTAACCGTCCACATGGCAAGAACCAGTCCAGACCAATCGTGTTTCCACACAAAACTAAAGGCCTAGGGCCGCTTCGCGGTTTCTAATCTAGGGGCTTACACCCCCAGATTCCCCTTTGCTTGTCTCTCCAACTATCAAAACACCACTTACTCATTAGTTCGTAAGTACAGAGGTTGTCAGCGCTGAGCACCGTTTGACAACATCCTTCCTGAGAAGGCTGTGAGCATGTAAACAAACAACAATCGTTTCGTGGGTGTGAAAGTCAAACGACAGTCGTTGCGCGGGTGTGAAAATCTTGACAGCCGGGCTGAATTAATAATGAGAACTAAAATTAGTGAATATTTTTAACTGATTGACTTTTATCTCTTTACTCTTCTTTTGCGCCCTTCACTCCACCTGTCTCCTATTATCCTGTTTTACATTTATTTACAGTTTATATATTTAGATTTTACACAATTTAACTTTAAATTCCTGGCAGCGGGTCAACTTGAATCGCAAATCTCAAAGTCTGCAGTCTGTTAGCTTTAGCACTCTGCTCATATGTCACTTGACAGATAAGGATTTAGAAGTCGTGTATATTGGTGTACATTACCATTAAAACAGATGGGATTGCAAAGTAATTAGCATTTACCACGAAAGATGTTGCTGCTGTATGTGACTGAATTGTTATTAACATAAGTTTGAGAAGCGATAAAAAGTACATGAAACCCAGATCACGAGTTTCATTAGCACGACAATTTTCTCCTATAAAGGAGACCATGTAGCTTATCCTCCTTCATTTCAGCCACATATATATTCAACAAAAGTTGCAAACTCACAGTAGAGGACATATTCAAAATTTTAAAATAGAAATAGTCCGGAACATATATTGGTTGGACATCCTGTCCATCGTTCAGGAGTCGCTGTTTAACATTCTGTCTGTTTGCATGTGTTTGACAGGATACTGTGCTAGTCAAAAATAGTAAGCTCTTACTTTAAACAATAATAGTGAAAAACCAAGTTCACTGCAACTGTAGTTGACTGAATAGTCTCTTTCTTTTCTTTGAAAGAATGGTGAGTACTGTATATTAATATCCTATTTTACTGATTGCTGTAAATTATGTAGGCCCTATGTACATATGTATGCATGTATGGTGTTCGTTTGCCAGTTCCTGGCGTATCTACTGGACAACACTTTGATAGACCAATATTTGATTACATTTTTATGTTTATTTCCTTCAGTCATTGCCACCAACAGTAGTTTCAATGACAACAGTCAGGCAGTTAGAAATTCTGTTCCATATAACTGAACCTAAACCTAACATAACCCTGTCACCATCAGTGCTTTTCAGTGGATCACAACGTAACCTATCACTATCAGTGGTTTTTGGTGGATCACAATCTAACCTGTCAATATCAGTGGTTTTCCATGGATTACAATGGTCTTGTCACTAGCCAATATTGTCCCAGGGGATGCTAGAGGGCTGCTGGCTGCTTTGGCCCTAACCTGCGGGCTTACGCCCCCAGCCCAATGGTCTTGTCACTAACTGGACCTAACCAATCCAGACCTGTGGTTTCACCCCTAACTGGACCTAACCAATTCAGATCATTGGGTTGTCACTAGCCAGACCTAACCAATCCAGACCAATGGTTTGATCACTAGCTGGATGTATCTCGTATTCTGTCATGTTCTTTTAACTAGCCTTGGGCATGATCTAGTTACGTCATGTTAGCCGCACTGTAAACCTCTCCATTACAAGCCATTATTAAAGTTTAACCCTATCTAGTCGCCCGTTGATTTGCTATGCTTGATCTGTATTATATTTATACGTTGTGTCAAGTAGCCGAAATATACAGGTGATCAATCTCCTTTTGAATTACCTGTTATTACTGTAAATATCAACCTCTCAATGCCATCACCCAGGATGTCACACAGACGCATGGTCCACAGCTGCGGAGCCCGTGCTCGCCTGTCCCGGTGGTTTCTACACTTATATCCGAATACAAAACATTACAAATATCAGTCTGCTAAGCCCATTGAAATGCATGCACCGGCCAACCCTATGAGCGATATTTTCACACCATTCATAACAGGGACTGGCTGCATACTAGAATCGCTCATACCTCAGCCACTTTCATATTACACGTTATGAGTCTCATTATGACAGCCGTATTGGAGTACAGAATGTAAAAGTTTCAAACAAATTTATTTAAAAACCACCTTTCCAATAAGCCAAGGACGAGGCTGAGACAGCTTAAAGAAAGTAACAAATTTATTCTAGCCTATGCCAGAAGAAATAGTGCACTGTAAACACTACATCCTGCCAGCAAAGTCAAAATAAACACTTAATGTCTAGGTTCTGGTTTTATTATCGAGTTATGTCGGATTGTGGCCTTGTAGGATGTTGCACGTTTGTTATACCTGTTTTGTGTTAGATTGTAGGCCAGATCTAATTTTATGGCCCTTGCCTTGTTTGCCTCTTTATCCACTCCGTTGTGTTGGATCTATTCATCCAGATATACTTGGGGACAAAACATGATGACCTCGCCTCACACCACTACTCTCCAGCGGCCGCCCGGGGTTTATTAATGGCTTACAGGATTTACTACATCTACTGTAGCCGGAATTGTCAAATCGTCCACTACACTCGACATGAAGAAAGTGGTTTGGCAACCTCTCCACACCAGGCAATGATCATATAGAACTTGTTAACTCAGCTGGGTGTAGGGTGTGATAGACTGCTGGCTTCCAGCTCACTTCCTAACTCCTGGATAACACTCTACCAGGTTCCCTTTCCTCCACACACTTTCCTCACATGTCTAACAATGGAATCCCCCATGACCAGAGCCTCAACCCCACCCAACTTATTTGATCCCCTCCCCTCCTGGTCAGCACTATCTTTCCTGACAGCTGCAGAAACTACTGGCTAATTCCAGAGAATAGTCCACCCAAGTAGGAAAAAGTAAAGTTTAAAATAAAACTCAACAATTTGTTTTTATGATAGATAAAACATGACATTTTATTAATTTTATAATATATTAATTATTTATTAACTTCTTTCTGTACATGGCAGGGCTCAGGCTATGAAGCCTGCTATTATGCCAAACCATATAATTGTGCACCTGCAAAAACATAATGCATTGAACATTATAACTACGTAAACTTAAGTTTAATATTTAAAATTAACATGGAATGTAATTTAACTGAAATTATTATCGTTGATTTAAGCCCGCTAAGGAGCGCTGATGACTAGTTCTTCCTCGATGCTCTTCTTCGTTCCCAATATCTCTTGAGCCCTGCTGCTAATTTCTCCTTTCTCTCCTGTGAAAGGGGCTTCCGACTTCTAGGGACTCTGGTAGTGGGGTCCAAGACTGTACCATTGCACAAAATTTGGAATGATCTGCTGTATCAGTGTCTGAAATTCCAGCTGAATCCAAGTCCTTCTGTACTTCATTAAGCCACAAGCTTCTAATCTTGTAGCTTTTAACCAAAGAGAAGATCTCCTTGGTAAGCCTGTTGCTGTCCATTCGTTGTAGGTGTCCGTAGAACTTAAGCCTCCTACGTCGCATGCTGGTATTGGCTGATTTTAACTGCCGATACAGCTCAGAGTTCGATTTAAGTCTGTAGGTTCCATCTGGGAGCAATCTTGGTCCATGAATTTTCCTGAGGATACGTCTTTCGGCTTTATCTAGATCATCCATAGTGCCTTTTTTGTTCATCGGGAGGGTCTCTGAGGCGTACAGAAACTGTGGTCTGACAACAGTTAGTATTTTTCGAAATGCACTTCTTATTATAATGGTTGTGGGATAGTTGGTACGCTGCATTGAGTTTGTTACATCTTTCTAAGATGGATGTACCATCTCTACCATTGGGGTGGACCCATTCACCAAGATAGTGGAAGCGATTGACTCTCCCAATTGTTCCATGTATGGTCGTCGAAGGGGCGTTTCCGGGATGCCGAGTCTCAAAGTATTTGGTTTTGTTGTACGATATCTGTAATCCTGTCTTCACCGCTATCTCGTGCAGGGCTTTGATAGCAATAACAGCATCTGTAGAGTTGTTGGTTAGGATTGCATTGTCATCTGCGAATGCTAGGCATCTGATCTCAATCTATTGGGTCCCGGCTCCAATGGCAACTGGTTTCATTTCTAGACTCTTCATTGTACATTCCCAGTTCTTGATGACTTTATCTAGCAGTAGATTAAACAGAATGGGTGAGAGGCCATCACCTTGTCGTACCCCAGTTTTTATTTGAAACTCGAAGATAGTTCTCCCCTGAACTTCATCTTAGATGTTGTATCCGTACGAGTCTGTTGGATTAGGGTGCGTGTGTTGTAATCGACACCTCGTTCTTGCAGTACGGAGAAGAGTGTCTGGCTTTTTTGAAGTCGATTAAAACCACAGCGATGTTCATACTCCTTACTTGTTTTAGTTGGCAAATGGTTTTTAGGTTGAAGATCTGCTCGGTACAGGACCGTCCACGCCGAAATCCTCCTTGATATTTACCAATCATTCTATCACGTTGGCTTTCCACATTGCCCAGTAAAATCCTTGATAACTCGGTAGTTGTTGACATCACTGCGGTCACCTTTCTTATGTAAAGGGTGTATGATAGCTGATTTCCAGTCATCAGGGATCCTGCCAGTCTCCCAGCAGTCGACCAAGATCTGATGTATGGCTTCTGTGATCTTATTTCAACCTGCTTTTAGGGCTTCTGCTATGATGCCATCTTCCCCGGGTGCCTTGCAGTTCTTAAGATGTCCGATGGCATTAGCAACTTGAAGTAAAGGCATTGTGGGTTATACCCAGAGAGTTCCTCTTTGAAGGCCCATTAAAAGTTTCTAGTGTTGTACATTTTGAATTCTTCACCTAACTTCTCCAGTCTTGACCGATCTGATGTCTGATGGTCGTACTCGACAGTTCCCGCATCATTCTGAAATTCTCCCAGTCTTCCTTTCGTTTAATCGAGTACCACTTCGTCCAGGCTGCAGCGCGCTCCTCAACTGCAAGATCGCATTCAGTATTCCACCATCTATGTCGTCTCTTCCTTCGAGGTTGTCCGAGGTTATTCGTTGTGTCGCATATGATGGACTTCAGTTGGTTCCAGTCTTTCATATCTTTTTTGCAAGATGTCAGTTGCAAAATGTTCTTTATTCTACGACAGGAATTGGGGATCAGTCCTTGGTGGAATTGTGGTAGAAGGTATCTTTTCGTTTGGGCAGTAATCTGGTCTTTATTTGTGTGAAGAAATGGTCAGAATCAACATTCCAACCTTACGAACTCTTGACATTCATGATCTCTTTCCTGCATTTTACACTGATTGCAACATGATCGATTTGAAATGATCCTATAGCTGCTGCGTTCGGTGACTGCCATGTGGTCTGGTATTTTGCCTTTCTGGGGAAAACTGTGGACATGATCTTCAACTGATATAACCTACACAGTTCAATTAAGCGCTTGCCGTTGGTGTTTGTTCGTCTATGTGCTGTGTAAGGCCCCAGTATATCTTGGTACTGTCGTTCTTTTCCCAGTTGAACGCTGAAGTCACCTACGAGGATTTTGACATGGTGACTGGAGATCTTACTGATCTCGTCTACTAGCATCTGCCAGAAACTTTGGACCTTTTTAGGGTTGTTCTTATTATCATTAAGGCAATGCATCTGTGAAAATCCTAAAATCTACAGTTTTCATCCTATCACCTTAGAATTTTGATCATTTAATATCAGTATCAGCATGATACAACATACAAAGTTCCAAGTTTCTAACAATAACAGTTTTTGAGATATTCATAAATTTATCAATATTTTTAACAATTTTCGATGTATTTATAAAATGCTCCTCATGCCAAACAGCTCAATAGATCTAGCTTAAAATTTAATCTTGGTTTTAAAAGACCAATATAAAAGAAGTGATGTGTGAGTTTTGACAAATTTTAATTACACTGAAAGGAACAAATTATTTCACATAGGCTTAACTTTTTAAATATATTTTATGATGATCATGGTTCATGTTTGTGGATTACTGTAGTCACGTCCTAGTTTAAGAACCATGGGCAACGGCTGAGTGGCCTAGTAAGTGGTCCTGAGAGTCGGGATACCAGTTGCTATGGAATGGGAGTGGGCATCTCGGACATATTCTGAGTCGTGGCCCTCCTTGTGCTCAGGCGGCTAGGACTATACAATTCACTGGTGGTCCATAACCCGGTAGAGGAGAGATCCTCACTTGGACTATGTGCAAGTAGGGCAGCTTCCTGCTTCATGAATTTACCGAGCTCAGAACACTTTAAGCAAGCCTCGGACATATGGGAGTAATGGAGTCCCACTCCCATTTGACAGGCGAGGGACTCCTTGGAAACAATTTGGCGAACGAAATGGAATTCGATGGGGAGCTCTCAATATTAATGGGGCTTATGGAAGAAAGTAGAACTGGCTGAGTCAGCAAAGAGGATGCATCTGGATGTGCTAGGAGTAAGTGATATTCGGGTAAGGGGAGATAATGAGGAAGAGATAGGAGATTATAAAGTGTACTTGATGGGTGTTAGAAAGGGAAGGGCAGAGTCTGGGGTAGGGCTCTTTATCAGGAATACCATTGCACAGAACATAGTTTTTGTTAGGCACGTAAATGAGCGAATGATGTGGGTAGATTTGTCAGTGGGAGGAATTAGGACAAGAATTGTGTCTGTGTATTCACCATGTGAGGGTGCAGATGAGGATGAAGTTGACAAGTTTTATGAAGCATTGAGTGACATCGTGGTCAGGGTGAACAGCAAGGATAGAATAGTGCTAATGGGCAATTTCAATGCGAGAGTTGGGAATAGAACTGATGGATACGAAAGGGTGATTGGTAAATGTGGGGAAGATATGGAAGCTAATGGGAATGGGAAGCGTTTGCTGGACTTCTGTGCTAGTATGGGTTTAGCTGTTACGAATACATTCTTCAAGCATAAAGCTATTCACCGCTACACATGGGAGGCTAGGGGCACCAGATCCATAATAGACTATATCTTAACGGACTTTGAATTCAGGAAATCTGTTAGGAATGTACGAGTTTTTCACGGATTTTTCGATGATACAGACCACTATCTGATCTGTAGTGAACTAAGTATCTCTAGGCCTAGGGTAGAGAAAGTGAAATCTGTCTGCAAACGAATAAGAGTAGAAAATCTCCAGGACGAGGAAATTAGACAGAAGTACATGGATATGATTAGTGAGAAGTTTCGAACAGTAGACAGTAAGCAGGTTCAGGATATAGAAAGTGAATGGGTGGCATACAGGGATGCTGTAGTAGAAACAGCAAGGGAATGCCTAGGAACAACTGTGTGTAAAGATGGGAAAAGGCGAACATCTTGGTGGAATGATGAAGTGAGAGCAGCCTGTAAACGTAAAAAGAAGGCTTATCAGGAATGGCTCCAAACAAGGGCCGAGGCAGACAGGGAGTTGTACGTAGATGAAACAGAGCGAAACAAATAGTTGTTGAATCCAAAAAGAAGTCATGGGAAGATTTTGGTAATAACCTGGAAAGGCTAGGTCAAGCAGCAGGGAAACCTTTCTGGACAGTAATAAAGAATCTTAGGAAGGGAGGGAAAAAGGAAATGAACAGTGTTTTGAGTAATTTAGGTGAACTCATAATAGATCCCAGGGAATCACTGGAGAGGTGGAGGGAATATTTTGAACATCTTCTCAATGTAAAAGGAAATCATCCTGGTGGTGTTGCAAACAGCCAAGCTCATGGGGAGGAGGAAAATGATGTTGGTGAAATTATGCTTGAGGAAGTGGAAAGGATAGTAAATAAACTCCATTGTCATAAGGCAGCAGGAATAGATGAAATTAGACCTGAAATGGTTAAGTATAGTGGGAAGGCAGGGATGAAATGGCTTCATAGAGTAGTAAAATTAGCGTGGAGTGTTGGTAAGGTACCTTCAGATAGGACAAAAGCAGTAATTGCACCTGTCTATAAGCAAGGGAACAGGAAGGATTGCAACAACTATCGAGTTATCTCATTGATTAGTGTACCAGGCAAAGTATTCACTGGCATCTTGGAAGGGAGGGTGCGATCAGTCGTTGAGAGGAAGTTGGATGAAAACCAGTGTGGTTTCAGACCACAGAGAGGCTGTCAGGATCAGATTTTCAGTATGCGCCAGGTAATTGAAAAATGCTACGAGAGGAATAGGAAGTTGTGTTTATGTTTCGTAGATCTAGAGAAAGCATATGACAGGGTACCGAGGGAAAAGATGTTCGCCACACTGGGGGACTATGGATTAAAGGTAGATTATTAAAATCAATCAAAGGCATTTATGTTGACAATTGGGCTTCAGTGAGAATTGATGGTAGAATGAGTTCTTGGTTCAGGGTACTTACAGGAGTTAGACAAGGCTGTAATCTTTCACCTTTGCTGTTCGTAGTTTACATGGATCATCTGCTGAAAGGTATAAAATGGCAGGGAGGGATTCAGTTAGGTGGAAATGTAGTAAGCAGTTTGGCCTATGCTGACGACTTGGTCGTAATGGCAGACTGTGCCGAAAGCCTGCAATCTAATATCTTGGAACTTGAAAATAGGTGCAATGAGTACGATATGAAAATTAGCCTCTCGAAGACTAAATTGATGTCAGTAGGTAAGAAATTCAACAGAATTGAATGTCAGATTGGTGATACAAAGCTAGAACAGGTCGATAATTTCAAGTATTTAGGTTGTGTGTTCTCCCAGGATGGTAATATAGTAAGTGAGATTGAATCAAGGTGTAGTAAAGCTAATGCAGTGAGCTCGCAGTTGCGATCAACAGTATTCTGTAAGAAGGAAGTCAGCTCCCAGACGAAACTATCTTTACATTGGCCTGTTTTCAGACCAACTTTGCTTTACGGGAGCGAAAGCTGGATGGATTCAGGATATCTTATTCATAAGTTAGAAGTAACAGACATGAAAGTAGCAAGAATGATTGTTGGTACAAACAGGTGGGAACAATGGCAGGAGGGTACTCGGAATGAGGAGATAAAGGCTAATTTAGGAATGAACTCGATGGATGAAGCTGTACACATAAACCGGCTTCGGTGGTGGGGTCATGTGAGGCGAATGGAAGAGGATAGGTTACCTAGGAGAATATTGGACTCTGTTATGGAGGGTAAGAGAAGTAGAGGGAGACCAAGACGACGATGGTTAGACTCGGTTTCTAACGATCTAAAGATAAGAGGTATAGAATTAAATGAAGCCACAACACTAGTTGCAAATCGAGGATTGTGGCGACGTTTAGTAAATTCTCAGAGGCTTGCAGACTGAACGCTGAAAGGCATAACAGTCTATAATGATAATGTATGTATGTATGTGTATGTATGTTTATGATGATCATGATGAGAAAAAACTAGATTGCCACTGAACTAATGCATGTATTTTAAAATTTGCACATCAGTTTGTTATTATGTTGTATCTGAAACTATCCTAAAAGTTTCAAGTAGATTGATTGAAAACTGTGGCATGAGGAGCATTTTGAATCTTGAAAAGTGCTGGAAAATAAATTCTGAGGAAAAAGAGATTGAAATTTTAGAGATGAACAATAGTCCAATACCTGAAACTAGTTGACTTAAAACTCCCCAGAACCATATGTTGGACCCTCTGCTGCTTTCTTCCTGGCCTCATTAGCAGTTTAGAGAGTTTTAGTTTCCTTCGGGCTGTTTTGAACCCTTGTCGGCCAGATACTCCACTGTGGTCAATTCTACGCTTGTCCCTCATTACACTAATTTTCTGTCCTGAGCTGCTAACTTTAACGCTCCTAACACTTACTTTTAGTTTCTCACTTGCTTCACAACCCATGCTGAATTCAGCAATTGAAGACATGGATGGAAGAAGGGCTTAAGTCAGGTTGTGGCGTTATTCGGTAAATTGCGTATATACGTTCCTTGGAGGCTCTTTTAGATACTACCTAAATGGCTTATCGGTAGTGTCAATAGATGGCATGTGATGTGCTATATTGAGTTGCGCCGTTCTTCCAAATATTACTCATGTCCGAATTAAAATACGCTCCAATGCTGACTTAGGGCGATCCAGCAATTATCACTCATCAGACTCGAAACAGCTGACGCAGGAGTATTGTCAGGAGGAGAAACATCTGATATTTCAGCAGATGACAGTGAATATTTACCAAATGAAACCTCACATGATTCGGATACTAAATCCTTACTATCAGAATGATCTGCCGTTCTCAGCCCACTGTCATTTGCAACACCATAAACAAAAGGACTTCAGTTTTCAATTCCAAAGTATGTCATATTATGTCACTCTCCTGAAGGAACTGTATCAGGAAGGCAGAATTATAATATTACGTTTCATGACAAGTTTCAGTTATTGAAGGATATATGGTCTGTAAGATAATTTGGATAGCTTTCCAGTCCCTCGTGTAGGTATTGAACCCAGAAAATTAAAAGTTGTTAAAGATTTAGTAAGCTTTGTACGCGCAGGTGCACGTGCATGGTTTGAAAATATTTTCCGGAGAGCTGAATCTGTGGGAGTAGGAAATTCTCGATATAGTGACTCCCCTAATAATATGTTGTGCCCTGTCAAATGTTCTAACCTGTAAAACTTGTCTACATGCTTCCAACAATGTAAAAAACATTAATTCAATGAAAATGTTTCTTGAAAATGGAATAAGGGCGTAACTCCAAAATACAAAATTGACAACAAACCAAAAAATGTATAAATATTTTTGATGTACATATTATGAAATAATCAAGAATGTAGTTAAGTATAATATACCACAATTTTGTATTTCTGTGAAAAGTGTTTGATGTTGTAATTCTTTAAACTCATTTATCTCAAAAGAGTGTTTTTTGAGTTACGCCCTTCTTCCATCCATGTCTTCAATTGCTGATGTTACAGCAATCTCCAGTTCTTTATTTGACATAAACACTTCCTTCGTATACTTAGCCCAAATTACATTATGCATTCCCCGGGCACAATATTTGGTGTGGAGATTTTAACTTCCCCTACTTGATCTTGTAAAATAGTACTTACATTCTTATTCCTGTTAGAAATGTCATTGTTTCACTTTATCCAGCACTTTACTAGGTCGTTTCTTCCGGCGACGACAAGTCTCAATTCTTCTGCCCATTATGTACACTGATAACAACACAACCTCACAAATCCCAACCTCAAAAACTAAGCTGCTTGCACTAAGTAGATACTGTTACTGTTTATGGATCATTTATAATACACTTATTACAAATGTAACATTTAAGAAATTACAGAAAAGCAGAGGAGGCCTAAAACACGAATGATAAACACAAAACGTGAGATCACAACTCTTTGTTTACATTCAACACATGGACAAGCCCCATCCTCGAAATAAGCGCCAATTCCACTGGATATATCGATAATCCATCAGAATAGCCAACATAAAGACCCACAGCAACAAAATTTCTTACATTCAACCTGCACGCTAAATTCAAAATCTTCGAAAAACAAAAGATATTCATGAGAATAGTGTCGATGGGCGGCAACGCCCACTTGCACCGGGTCATTTAAATGGCCACTAAGGGCTTTAAATGGCTGATATTTAAAACAAAGCTCAGAAATAAAGTACAAGGTATAAACATTATGAGAACGTAAAAAACTAAAAATGGATTTTTTTCACAATTTTCACCAAATTTCACCGATACATTGCCTTAACTGGAGCATGTGCATTTACAATTTAACTGAAATGTTAAGTATCCTAAAAATAATTTTAACATTTTAAAATGTATTTATAGTATTTACTATTATTAAAACTATATCTCGAAAATTGTCAACTATAATGTTACTAACGTTACATTTACATTTTATTCATTTGACTTAATCTAACATTTGAGGGTGCTTTTTAGAGTAAATTATTCTGAATGTAGGTAAAATTTCCAGCACATTCTTCTGAATAGCTTTAGGTTGCTTATGTCTCTAATTTTAGCCAGGAGAGAATTCCAGGAATGTATGGTCCCCCGGTACAAACGAGTTGTTACACATACTACTGTGGTGAATGGGGATGGACAGCAGGGATCTTATTGATGACCTTAAGTGTGTTCTACCTGAGGGAGAAAGGTAGTTGAAATCTATTCTCAGGTAATCTGGTTTACCTGCTCGCAGTATTTTGTGCAGAAGAGAAACAGCATGATGCGTCTATCACATAATCTTCACCAGGACAGCTGATGGTGGAATGGGCTAATGTGGGAATGGAGCGGAACATTTAGAGTGAATTGAATTCAGGCAATATGCACCCATTGAAGTTTAGAACCAAGTGAACAACTTATGTTATTATAGACTACATAACCGTAATCAAATATTGCTAGTATTAGTCCTTGAACGAGCAGTTTCCTGGTTTTGACAGGTAGAAAGTCCCTCAGTTTGTAGAGTAGGCCTAAATGTAATGAACCAAATACATGTTGACAAATTTTTGTTACGTGCTCTGATCAGCTTAAATACTTATTAAAAATTATTACAAGGTTCTTAATGGAGTCTTTCAGTGTTATATAGCCGGTATATTGATGCTTTCTAACTTGGCATGCGCCTTTTTTAGATCCTATTATGATGGCTTGCGATTTTAATGGGTTTACCTTCAGGCAGTGGCTACTAGTCCATTCGTTAATGTTAAATAGGTCTTCGTTTAATTTCATGGTTGCTTCTTGTATGCCATTTGGCTTGGTATGAATATACAATTGGATGTCGTCTGTGTATAAGTGATATTTACAGTTCGTCAGTTGTTCTGATAGGTCATTCATGTATAGGGAGAACAGAAGGGGTGATAACATCCCACCCTATGCTACCCCCATTTCAGTATTTTGCCATCTAGACATATTGTCTCCCACTGACACACATTGTTTATGTCCACTGGGATAGGAACATACCCAGCATAAATACATTATTAGAAAATTTCATCATTTCTAATTTGGGTAGTAAAATGTCGTTGTCTACACAGTCAAATGCCTTTGTAAGGTTGAGAAGAATTAGAATTGTCATTTGTCCGTTATCCATTGTTAGCTGAATGTCGTTAAGTTACATTTACTAATGTTGTGTTGGTACTGTAATTCAGTCTAAACCCTGATTGATATCTGTCGAGTAAGTTATGATGTAAGAGATAGTCTGTTGTTTGTGTACTAGTTTCTCCAGTACTTTACCTAGTACAGGGAGGATACTAACAGGGCGGTAATAGTCAAGGGTTATGGACGTGCTATTTTTCAGCAAGGGTCGGATGATGGCATTTTTCCAGTTCTTAGGAAAGATTCCCGTTATAAGAGAGGTGTTAATGATGTGGGTTATTGTAGAAAGAATGATGCCTAGAATTTTTCTTAAAAGGGACAGGCTTATTCCGTTGTGTCCAGTAGACCCTGATTTTATGTCATTGAGGGTGCTCTTTACATCATCTGGAGTCACATGAGAGAAGTAGAATGTTTCTCTACCATGCTTTTCCTTTAAAGATATTCTGTCAATAGTGGCTCTCTTGGTATTTCCGTTGGTCTGGACGTTTCTTGAGCTAAAGTAATCATTCAAATTGTCCAGTGGTACATTACAGTTACTATCCTTTGTTTTATTCAGACTTATATCGTGGAGAGTTTTCCTACGACAGCAGAGTAATGTGTGTTTAAAATTTCGTATGAGTAGCGTATTTTAGCGTTTCTTATCATTTGCATTGTTTTATTTCGGAGTCTTTTATAATTCTCAAAATTTTATTTTGCTGGATGTTTCACATAGTAACTATAGGCTGCGTCTCTGTCTTTCATTTGATCACAAATTTCTTGATTGAGCCAAGGGTTAGGGGGTCGCTTTACTCGAGCAGTACTTAATGGGGCATGTCTATCGTATAAAGTTAAGAGAAGTTTGTTAAAATGAGAATCTTTGTTGTCAGTGTCCTTTATATGCTGAACTGTGTGCCATGGTGTGCTCAGAGTGTCCTCACCAAGCTCGATAGCTGTAGTCGCTTAAGTGCGGCCAGTATCCAGTATTCGGGAGATAGTAGGTTCTAACTCCACTGTCGGCAGCCCTGAAAATGGTTTTCCGTGGTTTCCCATTTTCACACCAGGCAAATGCTGGGGCTGTACCGTAATTAAGGCCTTGGCCGCTTCCTTCCCACTCCTAGCCCTTTCCTGTCCCATCATCGCCATAAGACCTGTCTGTGTCGCTGAGACGTAAAGCAACTAGCAAAAAAAAAAAAAAAAAAAAGAGTGTCCTCAATCAGGGCTTCTTTGTTCAAATTTTTGAAATCTCTGTATGTGATTATCATAGGCTTATATTTTGGACACTTCAAAGTGTATGCAGCGTAAATCATATCATGATGGGAAAGGCCTGGCACAGGCATCTGTCCATGTGACAATATACGGTATTTATTGTTTACAATGATTAGGTCGAGGAGTGTGTGCGAGGTTGCAACATGGTGTGTGGGTTGTAAGGGCAGAATTGTCATATTAATCGATTCAAACATGCATGTTAGTCGCCTAGTCTCAATAGTTTCATTTGTCAGGTCAGTGTTTGTCTCCCATTAAAATCATATGTTCATACCTGGATATTAAATCCTGTAGGGCTTCCTCTAGGTCCGTTGTGTTTCCAAATCCTGTAGGACTTCCTCTAGATCCATCGTGTTTCCAGTCTTCGGTCGGAGATACACTACACAGAGTAAACACTTCGTACAACGAATTTCAATTTCTACGAACAAGAACTCCGGTCTGTGAGGGTATTCACTTGGCGATTTAAATATTACCTTGTATTTCAAATCATCACGTATGAATATTCTGCCCCTCCAGGCTTAACTAGTGCTGAAGGGATAGACTGAAGCAGCCATGACTCTGAAATCATTATAGCATGCAGATTACAGGTTGAAAATATTTCAGAGAATTCTGATAATAATAATAATAATGTTATTTGCTTTACGTCCCACTAACTACTTTTAAGGTCTTCGGAGGTGCCGGAATTTAGTCCTGCAGGAGTTCTTTTATGTGCCGGTAAATCTACCGACACGAGGCTGTCGTATTTGAGCACCTTCAAATACCACCGGACTGAGCCAGGATCGAACCTGCCAAGTTGGGGTTAGAAGGCCAGCGCCTTAACCGTCTGAACCACTCAGCCTGGCAGAGAATTCTGAGAAATGTGGGACAATGCTCTGCGTATTGACATGTGCTGATCGTAGGGCAGTAGGATAGGGAAGAGGGGTAGGGCAGAAGAATTTCTTTGAGATGGGTAGTGGTATTCTGCGAGGGGGCTGGCACGATGGGACAGTGGTGAAAGAGACTGAAATTAGACATTTGTTTTCTGGTTTCTTAATGCTACCTACTTGAAAGTTAAATTATGACAACTGATAGTATGAATTTATTGATGTCTTTCAGTTTTTAATTGTGTGCTTAATTGAACCTTTATGTACAGGCTAAATTCATTTGATATTTCTCAATAGTTTTAGGAATTCCTGTTTATTATGATGAAAAGTTATGAAAATAACTATAGTAAATGTTAATTCTAATGCTCTTTCTCTTCGCAGTAAAGTACTTATTTAGGTTATTAACCATTTGTATAAGGTGTAATAAAGTGACGAATTTATTGTTGCAGGCCGTGTAAACACGCGGCAAAAAAGTTATAAAAGTTTTTGTAGACGAAAAGTGCTTGGCTCATTTTGAATAAAAATGTGCAAAGCCAATACTGCACACCCTTTCAAGGTGCTATACCGTTCGTTTATCAAATGGATTTATACGAAGGTGATAGTAAAATACGTTGCATGTTTACGGCATTCTTACAAGCAGGCGACTGGGAAGTTCCCCGCTGCTGCAACACGCTGCCCACAGGATTTAGTTTTTTGCATCACACTCACTTGTAAAGGACGTCGTTTAGAATAGCAATCGGTGTTCACACTCAGGTGATATTTAATAATGCCGCTTACTCACAAGGAACGTTGTAAATGGTATTGCGAGAAGATGACACCTGTCCAGTTATGCGTACGCCGCCAACAGGTACGAGAATAATCGGTGAAGAAACACACAGCTTAGGAAAAACTTCAGGGCTTATCAACAGTTACTTCCTGTTCTACAAATCCAACAACACAACCATCATCAACATCGATTGCAGAGTCGAGTACGCCAACGTTTGGTTATAAATGCAAACAAACATTGGGGGAAGCTGTGAAGCATTCGGAGCAGGCTTTATCAGTGAGTCCGCAGAAGAAACGGGAAGGTGTTTTTGCACTGAGTGTAAAATTTGGTGTAAGTTCATCTACCTCCGGCAAGCGCAACCTCCAAATCAAGAAGTTCTAAAATTTCTCAATCCGGATATCAGTTGGCCATCTCCTTGAGCAAGAGATTTTATTTCCGTAAAGGACAGAAAATATTCATGTGCATCACAATGCAAGACGCATACGAAGTTTCTAAACAAGAATACCCACATCACGCCATTGGTCGGTCTTCTTTTTGTGGACTTTGACCAAAGTACATTTCTGTCCACTACCAGGAACACATGATATTCATCGTGTGGAGCCATTAAAAAAATATATAGTTCAGGCTAGAAAATATTATTCTGAAAGTACTACCATAGACTCTCTACATACAGACTACAAAATCGAAGCAGATGACCAAAATCCACCCTGTGATATGGCTTTTGAAGTCGGTAACTTCATACTTGGAAAATACAGCGGAAAGAAACATTCACAATATGGGTCAATCCACGTGACTCATGTTACATTTGGAGAGCTTATACTCTAAATTAAATTTACATAGTTCACAAACAAGTAACTGTGTAACTTTGATTCCATGGTTATTAAGTACCCTATAGATTGCTTACTTGTTTTCAGGCACTTTAAGAAATATATCTATTTTTTAAATTTTTCTACAATTTTTTAAAGTTCTGTGAGTCATGTTACATGGGTTTGACATACCATCAAGCAGTATTTCTGATTTTTGCTAAACTCTGCTCTGTTAATGATTTCATAATGATCATTTCTGAACATAGTGTACTATAGACATTAATATACAATGTCATATAAAGAAACAACATATATTTTGAGAACAACTATATTATTGTTTGATTAGTAATCGTGACTCATGTTACTAATGAGCGTGACTCACATTACACCACTGCTATACCTATTCAGCCTTTCAGTGTCCTCTGGTATTTACAATTGTAGGTGCATTTAACTTCTTGAGGTGCCCATGAAGTTAACCTGAATAAATTAGATAAAATTAAATTAATGAACTAAATGAGAGTGCGTGTTAGTTAGATGGCACAGGTTATATGAGACTTACCTCTAAATACGGCAGGCATGTGGCGTGTTGCCTATTGTTGCGTGTGCTTCAGACTAACTGTTGTGAGATTCAAATGAAAAGGATGGGGCGGGCAAGGCATGAGGTAGGGGAGGTGAAGGAGAGGGGGAGGGTGGAAAGTAAGGCAGGGCTGAAAGATGTGGGAGAAAGGTGCTGTGAATATTATGAAAAACTGAATCATGACTTGTTGGTTTGACGTTTCTGAAAATGGGAATTAGAAGGTCCAAAGGATATTTGGCTTTTCTGAAATTTCATTAAGATTACGATTTGGGTTGAAATTGATCTAAATGTATGAAGCAGCTTTCGGTAGTGTTAAGGAGGGGTCCTTTGTTGATGATTTTGAGAATTTCCATATCTTGTTTTATGTCTGTGAATTTGTGATTACAGTTATGCATATGCTGTCCTACAGCTGAAAATTTATTGTATTTCAGGGCATTGACATGTTCCGAGTACCTTATATTATAATTTCTCCCGGTCTGTCCGATGTAAGAAGAATTACAACTGTTGCAAGTGATCTTGTTTACTCCTGATTTTGAATAACTATTGAACTTGTTTATGGATGTGGCATTATGTAAGACGTGCGTTCCTATTGTTTGTTTTGAAAACTACTTTTACATCGTGCTTTTTAAATATGTTGGTGACTTGGTAGATTTGTTCGTCGAAGGTAAAGATAGAAAGGGAGGAGTTGTTTTTCTTATCTTTTTTCAAGGTGGTATAAGGGCGGTATTTATACTTATTGATTATTTTTTCTATAAAGACACTGTTGTATCCATTGGATTTAGCTATATTACAAATAGTGTTCAACTCATTTTTGAGGTCTTTTTTAGACATTGGAACACTGAAGGCTCGGTTCATTGACCAGGGCTGGGAATGTCTAAATAAGAAGAACAGGTGGGCTGTTCAAGTCTGTTGTAAGATGGTATCCAGGATTACATGTACCTTATGCGGATGGCTCGAGGGAAGATGGGCAGTTCATTCATTGTGGGTGGTAACCGGTATCTCTTTTCTCTACCTGAAACGTGTAGGGTGCACACTGTAGAGTTCTGTCATCTTGGAGGCTTGCAGTATGCACTTGTCAATGAAGGCCTGCATTAACTTGTTTACACCGGCTATTTGAGTTTGTTGCAATTTGCATGCTTCCCGCAATATCCCCCGGTGCAACGTATCCTCGATTGGTTGGTATAGTGGGGGAAGAGTTAGCTGATAACATTGCCGAAGAGGTAGTCACATTGTCTGCGTTGTCTTACAAGGTTTCAGCCAGTGATATACGTTTTCAGTATTTGTTAATACCGGTATCTCATTGGGAGGAGGAATGGTAGACCACCCCTCTATTGAAGCTGAGAATCATTAAAGGAACAATGAAAGTATGAAAGACTTCATTTAGGTCTATTCTGCTAGATATAAGCTTTAAATTTGATTTTAACCTTTTGTGATGTTAGTGTATATATCTGTAAGTCAGTAGGTCATTTTTAAATAACAATCTTATATGATGCCATTAGAGGCTGATGACCTAGAAGCCAGGCCCCTCTAAACAATAGTCATTGTTGTTTTCATTTTGAAATAATACCTTCCATCATCATCTTCATCATCTTGAACCAACTCCAGTTTCCAGGGTGCGGTGAATGAGTGCGCTCCACTTATTTCTGTCCATAACCTGCCGCAACTTCAGACCTCGCCCAGCTAGATCATTTCTAATCTTATCGATGCACCTTTTCATTGGTCGACCTCGTGATCTTTTGCATTTGCGTTCCTTCTCAAACCACACTGTAGCTGTTCTTTGTGGGTCCATTCTTTTGAGATGGCCAAACCATTTTAGGCTGGTTTTAGTTGGTCAGGATGGTGTATCTTGTAGTGTCTTGTTTTGTCCCTCTTCATTTTTCTTACTAAGGAACTTAATTTCCACTGCTTGTGGTTTACTGATATTTCTGCTGGTTTGTATGCAGGTTTCTAGACTATATGTAGTAACCGGTTCAAAGAAGCTTCTGTAGAGTATTAATTTTGAACTTGCTATCCCAAAGGAGTTTTCTCTACTAGGGATTTCCAAAGATGAAGAACTGATGTACTTGTTCCAATTATTTTATCCATTACAGTGACGAATAAAAGTAGCCATAGTCTGCTGCCTTGTTGTACACCGTGCCTAGTCTCAAACCTCTCTGAATATCTGTTGCCTATTTGGACATAACTCTGGCAATGTTCATGCAGTATTTTGACTTCATTAATTAAAACACCTATTATAGATCTATTCTCAAGGCATTCTCAGACTTTTGTCTCTGTACACTGTCATAAGCCTTCTCATAATCTAGGAAAATGAAGATGACATGTTTTTTTTTTTTTCCCCCAGTGCTTCTCCACGTTCATCCTTACAGAAAATGTTAGATCTGTTGTTGCCTTATTCCTTCTAAAACCATACTGCTCCTCTTCAAGCCGTAATTCAGAAATGGTTCTTAATCTCTGTTCTATGATTTGTTCCTTTATTTTGAGTCCACAAGACAGAAGAGTGATGTCCCTGTAGTTGCTGGGTTTCCGTCTGTTTCCTTTCTTAGATAAAAGGACAATGACTCCTTTAGTCCAGTCTTTGGGTAGTTTTCTTCTTTCCAAATGGCATTTAGGACTCTAAACAACCATTGCATTCCTTGCACTCCAGCAGCCTTGATCACTTCCTTGCTTACCTCATCTGTGCCTGTTGCTTTGGCTTTACTTAATCTTCTTTAGGGCATTTTTCACTTCCATCCATGTTATAGGGCAGGGATGGCGAACCTTTTCCAACTAATGTGCCATTATAGGTCTGGATTATTATTCCCAACTGTCTACTGTGCCACTTGTTATTTTCATTTGTAATGGATACAACTCCCGCCCCCCACTCGCCACCGCTACCACAGACTTCCATCCCTAATTCCAAATTATGTTTCATAATATGTTATATTGTAAAATACCAGATACATGTGATTGCATGTTTCATGGTGGTATTTTGCCAAACAAAGTAAGTAGCGCTGTAACAAGATTTTTCATGGCCGAAACTTTTGTGGGAGGCTGTTCAAGTATTAAATTCTCCGCCTCCTGGAGAGAGTATCCACCATCAACAGCACACTCGATTTTCACTAATGCTTCATCAAGTTGTACGAACTTTTTCACCCATACATGCTTTCTTAAAATTCAGTCAACTCCATTTCTAAACTATCAATATCTAACCACTCAAAAAAAAAAAAAAAAAACTCATTTGTGCAGTATGAGGTTTTGAAATAAAGTGTGGTAGTTTCTCCAAATTTCAAAATTGGGATAATTTATTGGCAACTATTTGTCTTACAAAGTTCACAATAAACAGTTACTCACTAAGAATAATTACGCGATGCTGGCAACCACACACAAGCCAAACTTCACTAATTCACTGATGTGGGTGAGCGAATGGCTCGTCGGCGACTTCCGGACATATCAGTGTTGTAGTGTTGCCATAATGCATGTTTGAATGGAACTAGAATTTAGATTTTCGGTATTTATTTCTTAAACCTAAAACACTATGACTATACGATGAACAAGATATGTATAGTCTATAGTACAAAACATACATAAAAATGTTAATATGTCCATGTGGTGTGCCACCAAAATTGTGTTCGCGTGTCACCTAATGACACGTGTGGCATAGGTTCGCCATCCCTGTTATAGGGGGTTCCACATTTTCAATATTTTCTTTTGCCATGGTCTGCTGTTCTGTTTCATTTAAATGTTCACCATTATATAATTTTTCAGAATACAGTAGACTCTTTTTAATTCAAACTCCAAGAGGAATCAGGAAAAAGTTTGAATTAACCAAGTATGACTGTTTTAACGAAAATACAGTACAGTACTGGATAAATACATAAAATTTAATGATTCATTTTAAAGAATAATTATTATTACAGTATTATGCATTCTACCATACCTTAACAGCTGCCATGTTGTCCAGTAATGTAGTTGAAAGTTTTCACACAAAAATATACTGTATAAACACTAGTAAAACAACAGTATTTACACGCAATTAACATATGTGACAATACACAAATTCCATTACTAACTTTAAAAAGTTAGTGATTTTTTGTTTGTTTGGGTTAGTTTAGTTTTCATGATAGAGGAAATTCTCACTTTCTTTTAAAGCTTGAAATGCCTCATCATAAATATTTGACTGAGCTTCAACAAATCTTCTTAAACTTCCTACCATTTTGAAAGCTTGAGATGTGGTCAGTAAGTTATAGGTTCTTCTATAATGTCATGATTGTTCTCCTCTTCATCATTGGATGGATTGAAATTTTGTAGTACTTCTTGCAGAATATACAGTAGTCTCCTGTTAGATCTCCATACATTGCCCCTTCAGTACCATCAGATAAATACACATCATAACTGATAATAGTCAGTACTTCTTGCTATCGCTCAGGTTCCACACGCATTTCTATTTCGTCTGGAACAATTTCTGCATTGGTTTCTTTATTTTTGAAACCTGCTTTATGTAAACAGTTTGCATTTGTTTGTTTACATTCCAAGGTTGAAAACTTCGGGAAGGGGAAGATTTCCAGTGGTCAAGTGTGGATGTCCGTAGGCAAGCGATGATCAATACCATGCGATCCTACAGTCATTGACAGTTGCTGAGAAAAAGGTTAAGTTTTTAAACAGTAGCGACTGCCTGATCATGACTAGGAAGCTACAATAAAAATAGAGAATTCTTGTGAATTATTTGAAGCTTCAATTTGTGGAACCATTACAAAAGTAACTTGCAAAAAAATCCTGACTTCGAATTATCCAAATTTAAGTTTTGAAAATTCAAATTAAATATGATTTTTTTGAACTGTCTAGAATAGGAATTTCAAGGGGAATAAACTTTTATTTGTATTATCCAATATCGAAATTAACCAGAGTCCACTGTACTATCCCATCTCATCTCTGCCATTTTGAGTGATGTTTCCATCTTCTTTCTCCAGGGTATTTAATCCTTAATAGTTGTTTTTCATACTTATGGTTATCCATTTGATATAATAGTTTTGTGTTGTTCTTGCTGTCCTCTTCTTGTTTCTATGCAAATTCAGTCCAGGTTTTCTCTTTCTCATTAGAAATGATTCTTTTCACTTTAACCCACTAATGCCCACTGTATGATATATCATACGCAAAACGTGCTTTCCAAATTGCGTTATATCTAAGTCACCGTGACTGTTTTGCAATTTTTAAAGGTATCATTTAGCGCATCAGGGACGCAAATAATGCTTCCTAGCTAATGGCATTGTTGTTTTCCTCCTGTTACGATGATAGTTGGCAAGAAAGTGCGGGTAGCGCAGCAGGCTGACAAAAATAACGCACAGGTGAGTATTTATAATTATTGTGGAATTGAGCTATGAAAAACTAATCATATTTCAGTATATTTGTTACGGGAATAGTATGAGGATTTGACCTCGTATGATAGTTACTATCTTCACTGATCGAGATGGCATTCAAACACAAATATCTTTTAACGTATGAAATATCATACGCTGGGCATTCGCAAGATGAAATTTTTCAGTTTCAGATGGGGGGGCCATTCTGAACATTCTGGACAGCTTAGAAAATGGTGATTGTGATGATGACCTGTTTTCAAAAGCAGATGAAATATGATTAGTGCCTACGGGAGCTGTTGATAGTGTCATGTCCAGGGACACGAACCTTCATCAAGTAGCAGCACATAAGTAATACATAGTGATTATTTTGGTAACTCAATCCATTGGCCTTGCTGTCGGAGCAGCCATGTGTTGGGGGTGATATAGAATGACAGTTAAAAACAGAGTTGTGTGAGGTCAAGAGGTCTCACGAGGAAGTCGATACGGACAAATCTAAAAAGTCACGTCCTGTCGTCTGGAGATGGCAAGCAAATGGGGGTAGTTTGAAGGATACCATACTTAAAATTAATGGGCGACCCAATTAAGTGAAACGGGACGCAGTGTCATGTTTATGATGACAAGTATTAGAAATGGGGGAGTTATTTTATGAGCATAGGTTTAAGGGCGAGAAGTCAAGTTCATGTTAATAAATATTGCCACGTGCACAGTGTGGGATTTGAGATACATGGGGGAGGTGGTAGCACCAATAGTAAGCCAGTAAGGCTTTATCTGAGAGGAGGGGAGACCCTCATATCATATTGCTAGTCCCTTTAAATACGTATGTAATTGAAGGAACAAGCGTCTTATTGCATTAGTCTTCGCCTTGGGAGCCTTGCCTTCCGCTCACGTTAGAGAGTTGCGATCAATTCTCCAAGCGGTCTCGCTACTTAGAATATTTCTTAGTAGATCAGGTTGAACGGTGGTGCTAACACTTGGTATTCACCATTCATACTTTGATTCTCGACTTAAGCCCGAGTTCTTCTGGGTTTTATCGTAGTTGGCAACTTAAAGCTTGAGGAATCTCTGTGAGATTTCACGATACTCTGTTTTTAACATCGCTTAGCATTTCAGTGGGACTCTAATGCTTTAGAGTCCACTTGCATTTACTTGGAGTAGCCGTTCTGAGGAAGGCTAGTTCCAGTACGTCACAATACGTGACCGACTTCAATTGTACGTGTATATTCTTTGTACATCATCTGTCAATATACGCACATATATAGGAAATCATATGAGTTTCAACTCTTAACAACCAACTTACCTAACGCCTATAAATTACCATCTTATATCCCTTTCGTTTTTAGTACTGTTGTTAGCCATCAGGTGATTCCACTCACCGCTCGGCGTCTCACCTGTTGGCCGGGATACGACAGGAGAAGAAAAACTGGTGTCAGTTTTGTGGGGTTGGTCCTGAGTTCGACGTCCATCCAGGGTTGTTTAACTCTTAACCAGGCGTTGGTGGTTTCCTAAGCGGCTGTCTATCCTAGTAGACTGAGGGGCGGTCGGAAGAAAGAAGAAGAAGTCCGGAGGCTGTCTATCCTAGTAGACTGAGGGGCGGTCCGAAGGAGAAAGAAGAAGTCCAGCGGCTGTCTATCCTAGTAGACTGAGGGGCGGTCGGCAGGAGGAAGAAGAAGTCCGTAAGCAGACAGAGAGCAGAACCAAGAAGGCGCAAGGGCTGGCCCACGGAGTAGCAGAGGGATTCATAGGAGTCCAAGGAAGGAAGACGCAATCGACCCGGCGTACCTGCACGTCGTCAGCTCACCATCAGCACGCAGTAGAAGACCAAATATTGTAAGGTAAGCCAAACTCAAAATCAGTATGTCTAATTCTGAAGTGGGAAGTGCCAGTGATAATTCAGATAACAATTATATTAATATCAATCAAGCGTTCAAGTTAATCGGAGATCCTTTTGACGGGAGAAATCGGAGTAGGTTGAAAGAGTTCTGTGCAAATGTAGATTCAGCAATAGAATTTGTTCAACCAGATGAACATCCGCTGTTTTTAAATATGTTCTTACCAGAATAACGGGTGAAGCTAGAAGCAAGTTATTAGTAAGACAGGATGTAACGAGCTGGCCAAAAGCGAAGGCAGCTTTGTTTGAAAATTATGGAGAGCGTAGGACTATTGATCACTACGCATGTAAAATGTTTAAAGCACAGCAAAATAAAGATGAATCTGTAATAGCTTGGGGTTCGAGAATGGATGCAATGGTAAGCGAACTTAAAGAAGTTGCCACGGCAAGAGTCGAACCGGAGGCAAAAGTTCATAGAGCGAATTTAATAGGAGAGTTAGGGATATCATGTTTTGTACAAGGATTAATTGATAAAAGCATTCAAACGATTGTCCGTAGTAGGAACATTACGGATGATTTCGGTTTAGCAGTTGAGGTAGCGGCCCAAGAAGAGTCGGCCGTACTCTCAAGTAAGGAAAAGCACGGTGAATCAGTTAGGAGAGATAAATATTGTAGTAATTGCAATAAGAAAGGACATTCGGCATCCTCATGTTTTCTTAAAATGCGACCAAAAGAAGTTAAGGCAATAACGTGTTACAATTGTAATAAAGAAGGGCACTATTCACGAGAGTGCAGAGTAATAGTTTGTAAACGTTGTAAGAGAACAGGGCATGTAGAGAAAAATTGTAAAAGTAGTAAACCGCAGCAATTCACTAATTACAAGGGTAAAGGTTACGAGAACAAGCAGGCGGAAAACTAGAACAGGATCATGACGCAAGGCCGGTTATAGGTCCTAAAAGTGTTCACATAGGCCAAGTACACAATAAGTGTAATAACAATGAAGGGACAGTTTTACTATCTATAAATGATGTACACGGACCTTTTCGATTTTTAATCGATACAGGCTCAGAAATAAGTGTAATAAAGAAACAATGCGTACCGAAGGAAATAAAGATAGATACAAGTGATAGATTAAAATTGCTAGGAGTTAGCAAAGGAACACTATTCACGTGTGGAACCGCGAAGGTAACTTTGGGAACATCTCAATGCAAATTGCATGTAGTAGATGATGAATTTCAGCTGTCACAAGACGGATTGATAGGTAGAGATTTATTGAAAGATTCTGTAATTAATTTCACGGAGGAATTCATAGAAGTAAATGGTGATAAACATCAAATAGAAATTAGAGAAGCTAAAGTAATAAAAGTACGTCCGAGAACGGAAACTATGTATAACATAGGACAAGACGAAATTGCGCACGTAATGAAAGTAGAAAAAAGTGACGCACAGAAATGTTCACAATCGAGAACTCGAAGATTAATCGAACTAATTAGGGCAGATCATATGCTAAGGTGTGATAGAGAAAGGATATTTGAAATATGTTCAGAATGTAATGATAGATTTTATTTAGATAGAAAATTAAACGAGATTACGATCGGTAACATGTACCCTATACCAGGTACTACAGAATTAATTGACTCGCTAGGGAAGGCGAATTATTTCTCGACAATTGATTTAGCCAGTAGCTATTATCAAGCTGAAGCAGAGAAAAAGATATTGAAAAGATCACATTTTCGGTATTAGATAAGCATTTGATATAAATGTATGCAAATGACGTTCATGAGATTAATTAGTGGAGTAAATGGAACTGAGTGTTTATGCTAATTAGATTACACAAAAAAACGTATTTTCAGCATTAGATCGGAATTTTGAATATAAACGTATGTCAGTGACGTTCATGAGATTAATGACAAATGTATTAGCGGAAGTAAAGTGAATTAAATGTTTATTAAATGAAATTAAATTATATGATTATTTTGAGATTCAGTAAAATAATAATAATAATAATAATAATAATAATAATAGTAAAATGATCGACGTTTTGGGGAAGTTAAGAGAGATTTTCTCAACCCACGACCACGAAACAACTTAAGGGATTTTTGGGATTATCGGGATATTACAGACGTTTTATACCAGATTATAGCAAAATTGCTAAACCACTGTATGAACTTTTAAAGAAAGAAGTAGACTATAAATGGGAAACTAAACAAGAGGAAGCATTTCAGACTTTAAAGAATAAGTTGATAACGTATCCGATTTTACAATATCCAGATTTCGAGAAGCCGTTTATTGTAACAACCGATGCAAGCAACGAAGCGTTAGGCGCAGTATTGTCGCAAGGGAAGGTAGGAAGCGATTTGCCAGTAGCATACATATCTAGAGTATTGAATAAGGCAGAAAGAAATTATTCAACAACAGAAAAGGAAATGTTAGGAATTGTATTTGCAGTAAAGTATTTTAGACCGTATGTCTTAGGACGAAAGTTCACTGTAGTGACGGATCATAAACCATTTAAATGGGTATTTAATGTGCAAGATCCAACCTCAAGATTGCTAAAATTTAGATTGAAGTTAGCAGAATACGATTTCGATGTTGTTTATAAACAAGGAAAGTTAAATACAAATGCAGACGCACTGAGCAGAATACACAAATTAGATGAGGTTGAACAAGAAGAAGTTTCAGAAATGGAAACAGATGAGAAATTCACAGAGAAATTAACAGAGGATGAAAAGAAAGAGATTATGAAAGAATTTCATGCATCTTTAGTTGGAGGACACCAAGGCATTACACGCACGTATGCTAGGTTAAAAGATTATATTGAGTGGCCAGGAATGAAGAAAGATGTAGAGCAATACATTCGATCATGTCATTCATGTCAAACTAATAAGTTTACGAAGCCAGATACGAAGGCGAGTATGGTTATCACAGACACACCGCAGATTGTGTTTGAGAAAATAGCGTTAGATGTGGTTGGACCACTTCCACTTACACTCGACGGAAACAAATTTATTTTAACGTGTCAAGATCAGTTATCGAAGTACTTAGTAGCAGTGCCAATGAAAAATCAAGAAGCAGAGACAATTGCAAGGGCATTGATGGACAATGTAGTACGAACATTTGGAATACCAAGTGTAATATTAACTGACCAAGGTAGCAACTTTTTGAGCGAAGTAATGAAGAAATTATGTAGATTATTAAATATTAGGAAGATTCATACTGCCGCATTTAGGCCACAGTCAAACGGGAGTTTAGAGAGGTCTCATGCAGTATTAGCTGAATTTTTGAGACACTATGTATGTGGAACCCAAGACGATTGGGATAAGTTCATTTCAATGGCAACTTTCGTATACAATACAACGAAAAGTACGTCAACTAATTTCACACCATTTGAATTAGTATTTGGAAGAAAGGCGAATATACCAGGGACATTGCAGAGAAAACCAAACGAGAAGAATTATAATGAACACGAAAGCTATGTGGAGGAATTAGCTCGAAGGCTTAGAGAAAGTCACGAGGTAGCACGTAAAACTCTAATAGAAACCAAGTTGAAAAATAAAGTCCAGTATGATACAAGAATAAACGAAGTAACGTTTAAGATAGGAGACCAAGTTCTTTTAAGAAATGATTCAGTAAGGCGAGGCCGTAGCAAAAAATTAAGTCCAAACTTTGTTGGCCCGTACACAGTACAGGAAGTTTCAGGAGTGAACTGCGTTTTGAATATGAATAAGCGAGGGAAGCGCGTTACAGTACACAGTAACCGATTAAAGTTATATATTTAAATGAGAAGGAAAATTGTATGTAAATACATTGTGAACAATCAGTAATAAATTATAGGCAACGCAAGGTAACACAAATCTGTTACTTGCAGGTCAATGGCGCTGATAACAGCGGCGATCGCAGTGATGGCGATATTTACGAAAGGAGGAAAGGCAATTGATTTCCAGCTCCAACCATATGAATCCACCCCAGGGGTTTATTTCGACAAGCTAGGTGAAGTTCAACTCTATAACACTGAATGGAAGGTAGTAACTTATGTAAATTTAGAAGCGTTAAATGATGCGTATAATGTTGGTAAGAAATACATTCAGAGAACCATGAGATTGTGTTCAGAACTGGAAGTAAATTTAACATATACGTGTGAGAATGAGGTAAAGCTTTTAATTATGCAATTAAATAAAACTCAAAATTTGCGTGAATTAATAAGACAAACAACTAAGACTGAGGAGAAGGAAAATTCAGATCAGAATAGAATGAAGCGAGGAGTTCTTAATTTTGTAGGAAGTATTGCTAAAATTTTATTCGGAACCTTAGATTCGCAAGATGCAGCCTATTATCAAAGTCACATTAAGGATCTTGAATCAGAGAATTTGTCGATGTTAAAAGTCGCGAAAGAACAGATGATTGTAGTAAAAAGTACGTTACAATCAATGAATAGCTCATTGTATGACGTCGCTAAGAACGAAAAAGAATTAAGCGATAATATAGCAACAATACGGGGATATCTGAAGGATGAGACTGAGCAAATAGAAAGCGCATTTAGGAGAACGGAGATTGAAATCGCGGTCAATAGGCATTTCATTGACACGCAAGGATTCTTAGCGCAATTAAAAGATCATTATGAGATTCTGTTAAATGGAATAATGTTGGCTCAAAAGGGAGTCTTACAACCTCAGATTATAAGTCCTAGTGATATAATAAAGTCGTTTTCAAAGGCACAGAATAATTTCCCACCAGGAATGACATTACCTGTTGAGTTGAGACTGGCTTATGGCTATTTAATAACTAGAATAGCAGAGATTGAAGTGTTCATTACTAAAGAAATACTTGGTTACATTGTAAAGGTACCTCTGGTAGATAAGGTAAAATATGATCTTATTAAGGTTATACCATTCCCAACAAGAGTGAATGGTGAGGTAGAAAACTTTGTTTTTATTAATAGTGAAAATGAATTTATTCTTTTGGACCAGAACAGGCAAAATTATGTAATGTTAACTGAAAATCAAATTAATAATTGTAAGCGGTTGAATGATAAACTTAAGGTATGCAAACAAGAGTTGCTATCAAACTAGCTCATTCACATGAGGAATGTGTAGTAAAATTGTTGACAGGGGCACAGGTTATGCCACAAGATTGTCAAAAAAATGTAATTAGAGTACAAGAAGTAATGTGGTTTCCCTTAAGAGAAAATAAATGGATTTATATCGCTCCACAGGAGGTAAAAATAACAGTAGTATGTCAAGAGTTGCACACAAGTGATGCTAAGTTAACAGGTACAGGAATAATAACAATGTTTAATAGATGTACGGCCTTTGGGCCAAAATCAAAAATTCAATCTTCAAATGTAATTAAAACAAATAGTACCAAAGATCAAGGGTTTGTACCTGATCTATTGTTACAGTATGACTGTTGCGATCATTTAGGAATTAACACTAAATTGAGTCAATTGCAGGATGAAGGAAAGATACCGTTGGTAAATGTGCTTCACCATGCAGAGGAATTAAAATTAGCAAGTCATAAAGTAGAGGCAGTTGAAAAATTAATACTTGAACAGGAGGATGAATTAAAGCAAAATCATAAATTGGATAAGTTGAATTTTCTGTCTTATATAGGTGGAGGAACAATTGCTGTTATTTTGTTATTATTATGTTCCTGCTGTTTTTGCAAAAGATGTTGCAAAAGATTTAGACTTACTCATAAACTGTCAGAGCTAGGAGATGAGTGTTGCGGAAAGGTATGTATCCGCCAAACTATAATTAATAGTCCTAACTCACATTGTTCAGACGAGGACGTCACAGTGCATTTTGATAGACAGGAGTATGTAAGAGGTAAGCGCGTAAATGAGCGCAGGGGTAGAAGTATGACAGATCTTACTACTTCCAGTATAGAGCTTAATGAAAGGTCTCTCATCAGAGAGCCAAGGAGGCAATAAAGAGGGAACATAACCACATTAGTAAAGTAAAAATTTCAATGACCATTGTATAAGTAATGAATCACTAGTAAGACAGTGTTAAGGCTGTAATGTAACAAATGTAACTTTAAAATTGTTAAAGTACGAAAAAAAAGACTTGCCAAGGGGCAGAGTCGAACAGGCAACCTTATGTTAAGGTAAAATTTCATGAGACTGGCCTAAGGAGGCACAGTTCGGGCTTGTCGAGGGAGGCAAGACCCAAGCGTCCATTCCTATGAGTTTGGTACGGGTAATGTCAGTAATAGCTGCACAAGAATTTGTGAGACTGGCCTAAGAAGGCACAGTTCGGGCTTGTCGAGGGAGGCAAGACCCAAGCGTCCATTCCTATGAGTTTGGTACGGGTTATGTGTCAGTAATGACTGCACAAAAATTTGTGAGACTGGCCTAAGGAGGCACAGTTCGGACGTGTCGAGAGAGGCACGGTCCAAGCGTCCATTCCTATGAGTTTGGTACGGATAATGTGTCAGCAGTGACTGCACAAGTTTGTAAGACTTACTCAAGAAGTATAGTCAGGGGAACCGAGTTGCTAATGCAATCTCGAAGCCGGCCATTCCAAGAGTTTGGTACGGAAGTAAAAACCGACCAGAGAAGGCTGGAAGGTAAAGTTGTATGTACTGTGAAGCATATAAATTGATATGTGTTAATTACTGTGAAATGTGAAATGAAAAAATGTGAAATGTAAATGAGTGATATTAAGTACTGTAAAATGAAAAAAAAAATGAAGTGTTATATGTACTGTGACATATATAAATTGATATGTATTAATCACTGTAAAATGTGAAATGAAAAATGTGAAATGTAAAATGTAAATGAGTTATATCAGTACTGTGAAATAAAAAAAAATGAAATGTTATATGTACTGTGAAACATATAAATTGATATCTATTAGATGTTAAATCTAAACTGTGTTATATTAAGTACTACATGTACTGTGGAATATATGAAATGAAATGTATTAATGCAATATGGTTTACTGTGAAAAAATATGTTAATTGTAATGTGAAATGTATTATGAACATTAATTGTATGAAGGGTAAAGAGAATTGTATTAATGTCAAAATGTAATAAGTTGAAGTGTATCTATGAAATGTAATGTAATATTGCTAAAATGTAATGTGCTATGTAAGGTACATGCGGTAATTAACCCTGTATGTACGTGTACTCAGGTGGAAACCAGTTGCATGTGTGGCAACTAGTTTCTTTCCTAAGGGGGGAGGTGTCATGTCCAGGGACACGAACCTTCATCAAGTAGCAGCACATAAGTAATACATAGTGATTATTTTGGTAACTCAATCCATTGGCCTTGCTGTCGGAGCAGCCATGTGTTGGGGGTGATATAGAATGACAGTTAAAAACAGAGTTGTGTGAGGTCAAGAGGTCTCACGAGGAAGTCGATACGGACAAATCTAAAAAGTCACGTCCTGTCGTCTGGAGATGGCAAGCAAATGGGGGTAGTTTGAAGGATACCATACTTAAAATTAATGGGCGACCCAATTAAGTGAAACGGGACGCAGTGTCATGTTTATGATGACAAGTATTAGAAATGGGGGAGTTATTTTATGAGCATAGGTTTAAGGGCGAGAAGTCAAGTTCATGTTAATAAATATTGCCACGTGCACAGTGTGGGATTTGAGATACATGGGGGAGGTGGTAGCACCAATAGTAAGCCAGTAAGGCTTTATCTGAGAGGAGGGGAGACCCTCATATCATATTGCTAGTCCCTTTAAATACGTATGTAATTGAAGGAACAAGCGTCTTATTGCATTAGTCTTCGCCTTGGGAGCCTTGCCTTCCGCTCACGTTAGAGAGTTGCGATCAATTCTCCAAGCGGTCTCGCTACTTAGAATATTTCTTAGTAGATCAGGTTGAATGGTGGTGCTAACACTTGGTATTCACCATTCATACTTTGATTCTCGACTTAAGCCCGAGTTCTTCTGGGTTTTATCGTAGTTGGCAACTTAAAGCTTGAGGAATCTCTGTGAGATTTCACGATACTCTGTTTTTAACATCGCTTAGCATTTCAGTGGGACTCTAATGCTTTAGAGTCCACTTGCATTTACTTGGAGTAGCCGTTCTGAGGAAGGCTAGTTCCAGTACGTCACAATACGTGACCGACTTCAATTGTACGTGTATATTCTTTGTACATCATCTGTCAATATACGCACATATATAGGAAATCATATGAGTTTCAACTCTTAACAACCAACTTACCTAACGCCTATAAATTACCATCTTATATCCCTTTCGTTTTTAGTACTGTTGTTAGCCATCAGGTGATTCCACTCACCGCTCGGCGTCTCACCTGTTGGCCGGGATACGACAATAGCAATGACAGTGATCAAGACGATGGGCCTAGTGATGATGATGATTGTGCTACAGCTTGGGATGTAGGGAAGGGCGTAGTTCGGCAGGAAATCGAGGTCAGAGGGTAAAGAAAACTCTGTGTGGCTTAGAAGAGTGACTCGATGTATGCATTTTTGAAAATTCAGAGAGTATTTACTGCAGCTGATGAGAATCAAGTACCACTACAGAAGGCTCCTACAATTACAGAATCCATTGATGTATCTTCCGAATGGAATAAATCCAAGAATCCACAAGAAAAAGTAAGGAAAGAAAGAAATTGGGTAAACAAAGAGCTTAAGAAGTCAGTGAAGTTTACAGAGAGAGATGTGCCAGAACCATCATGCGTTCAAGAGTGGAGTGTCAGTAAGTTCACTCCAGTGCTTTGTTCAGTTCCATATGATGAAGTGATTACTAAATCGTGATGGAGAGAATCATGAAAACAAACAATACGATGTTTTCTGTGGTTACTGTTACTAATAAGTTTCTGTTGTATTACAAAAACAACAGTAGGCTTCAAAATTCGCTTCAGGTCATGCTAACACATTATATGATAGGTGGAGAGTAGGGACTTTCCCCATGAGTATTCCTTGCCCCAGAGGGTTCTGAATTATTTAAGTTCCATCTATAAGATCAGCATTCTGTTTTTAGTTCTAATTTATGTTGCAATAAATTATTTTTGTTCTTAGTAAATCATAACTATATTTGGTGTAATATGTTACCCCCTACTGCCCAGAGTATGATATATCATACGCCAAAAAAATGGTCCTTAAAATTGAAATATTCAGATTTTTTAAGTATTCTTGCTTCAAGGATCGGTTATAGATGTAATGATGTTGAAAAAAGTACAAGAAAACTCGAAAAAAATATTTTCTGGGCATTAATGGGTTAAGCTTCAGGGCTTTGTACAGCTGACTGAGTTCTAACTTATCTTCATTCCTTGCCACATCTCTCTGACATTCTATATTTCTTAGTTTCCTCATTTCATTTCTCACCTTTATTGCTGTTCAGACATTCATTCCACCATGGGGTTTCTTTTTCTCTTACTCTGTTACTTGTTTTGCCAACAGTATTGACTGCAGTGTCCACCAGGATTTTCTTAAATCTATGACATTCCTCTTCACTTGTTCCTACTTCACATTTGGGCAGTTGGTCTTTAAATAACTCGGTTGTTTGTTTTAATTGGTATGTGATCAAGAGATTTCAGATGATTTTTCGTCACTGATCTTGAATCACTTATGCTTGGAAAGGTGCTGTTGCTATTCCTTTTCTCTAAGTATTTGTCTCAATATAATGTTTAAAATTTTGTGTTTTTAGGGCTGATGAGAACAGTCTGGCTACACCTCCAGCAGCTGACTTCCCCATACCATTACCACCTCCTGGAGGCTTTGATGACCTTACATGTTTGGATCCAGTGACTACCTCCAATGAAAACGGCTCATTTTCTGAATCAGATTTAGGAACATTATTCAATACAGAATCGCATACTCAAGAGGATGTGAAAGGTAAGTGTAAACTTTGTACTTGTGAAGTGGAGAAGACGTGAATTACCAGTAAAACTTCTGTTCGATAGTGCTGCCTAGACTACATTGCAGAGTACCAGCATGCACTTTTGCTCTTTTTCTACAGTCATGAACTAATATACATAATTTTCCAGAACCTAATTGATATTAGACCATTGGTGATCTATTTATTTGTCTGTATCCAGACAAACCACAGTTAAACATTCTGCATGGGACATGACAGAAATCTGTCTTCTGTATATCATCTTCCTCTTCCTTTCCCCTTATCCAGCTCCTGCCAGGCCGGGGCACTTCTCCATCTTTCCCCTTTTTCCACCATTCCTTTTCCATCATTTTGTCCCAGTCCAGGTTTCTTCTTCTTACACCCTTCTTTACTGAATCGATCCAGCTTGTTCTTGGTCTCCTCACTCTCATTCCCTCGAACTTTATATCCATCATCTGTTTTGATATTTTCTCCTTTATCCTCTTTACATATCCAAACCATCTTAGTTTACTCCTATCAATTCTCTCATTTGGGTTTTCCATTTCAACCTCCTTTCTCACATCTTCATTTCTTAATCTGTCTTTCCTATCGTACTGCTAATAATAATAATAATGTTATTTGTTTTACGTCCCACTAACTACTCTTTTACGGTTTTCGGAGACGCCGAGGTGCCGGAATTTAGTCCCGCAGGAGTTCTTTTACGTGCCAGTAAATCTACCGACACGAGGCTGAGGTATTTGAGCACCTTCAAATACCACCAGACTGAGCCAGGATCGAACCTGCCAAGTTGGGGTCAGAAGGCCAGCGCCTTAACCGTCTGAGCCACTCAGCCCAGCTATCGTACTACTGAGGTACTTCATTTCACTGGATTGAATTCTACTTTCCTCCCTACTTGTCATTGTCCAGGTCTCAGCCACATAGGTCATAATGGATGCATAATACATTTTGTACATTACCTCTTTACACTTTCTTGGTACTTCCTTATTCCAGGCAAGGTTTTTTACACTCTGGTAGAATGCATCCCTGTTGCATCCTCTTGCTAATCTCCATGTCCAGCCTTGTATTCTGCATTAATTCACTCCCTAGGTATTTGAAACAGTCAACAATTTCAAGGTTATGGCCACCAATTTTCACAGTGCCTTTCCCTTGTCTTTCTCCTCTTAATATCATCATGGTCTTGCTTTTCTCTGCGCTGATTTTCGTACCATACTTTTCAATTTTCTTGTTCATTACATCAAGTTGTCCTTGTACTTCTTTGCTGTTTGTTCCCCAGACCATAATATCGTTTGCAAATGGTAATAACTTCATCTGCCTATTCCCATATGCTTCCTTTGTCTCCTTTACAATTTCGTCCATATCATTTAGAAACAAAAGAGTTGACTGCACACTCCCCTGTCTTAGTCCAGTTTCATTTCTAAACCATCCTGTCTTTCCAAATGGGGTCTGTACACTGCTGATACAGTTTTTGTGCATTGCTTGCACCATTTCTACAGTTTGTGTACCCAGTCTCTTTTTGACCATGGTTTCCCCACAGCTTTTCCATGGGAACACTATCATATGCCTATCATACCTATGAATATCATGCCCAGATATTCCCAACTCTTTTCCATTAATTGCCTCAGGGTGAAGATGGGATTGTACAGAACTTCGTGGGCTCCAACCTCAGTATATCATTCGATGTGGTGCAGCTTGGATTCGTCAATAAAAAGACGACAAGCTGTAGCGGCACAAGTTCCTTCAATGTGGCGTTTTGCATGTCATGTGGGACTTCGGACTTCCCTTAGTACATTTTGCTATCCTCGATGGCCTGGCAGGCTTTGTAGATCAACAAGAGTCTGCACTGTTCCATCCAAAGCGACTTCTTCCTCGCCGACCATCATGTGCTGACCATGCCCATATGTTGACTTAGAGATCGGGCCAGCTAGGAAGACTTCTGGGAGCGCATGCGCACTTTGGACTATCCCACGTAGCGCATCCCCTCCTAACAGAGCTCCTGCTATAAGGACAGTTCAGTGCATTAGTTTACATTCAGCTGTCGCGCGCTCCTCTCTATTTCTCATTGTGTAGTATCTGTGGTTAGTGATGGTGTGCGTTAGGCCTATGTGTGACAGTATGGAAGGCGTTAAAAGTAGCCTGCATCATAAGGTGCTAAGAGTCAGACTCGTGCAGCAATTCTGAACATTATAGGCTTTATGGAAAGGGAGGCAGTGGAAGAAAAGTTTGTGATAGATTGTAATAAAGTGCAGAAAAGAGTAGCAGCATCTGTTGGAGTGTCAGAAAGTTCTGTGACACGGATTAAGAGCGAAAAACGAAAAGCGATAGGCTTAGGAAAACCTATGGATAGTCTGTTTGAAACACCAAACAAAAACAGAATGCGCACAAAGAATTTTACTGGACTGGACGACTTTAATGAAGGTGCCGTACGTCGTATTGTTAACAATTTTTATTTAGATGAAAAATGTTTACCTACAGTTTCAAAAATTTGTGCAAAGTTAGTTAAAGACTTAAATTTCAAAGGATCCAATACTAGTGTCTAGCGAATCTTTCGATCATTAGGATATCATTGGAAACAGACTAACACTAACAAGCGCATCCTAATGGAAAAACATGACATAAAATACAAAAGATTTGTTTATTTGAAGGAAAAAATTGCCCAGTATCGGGCGGAGGATAGGTCTATAGTCTACACGGATGAAACCTATATACAACGTCCCATGTATCCAGCAAAGGCTGGTCTGATAATTCAATATCCAGTATATCAGCGCCCATGTCAAAAGGAAAAATACTTATAGCTGTACATGCTGGCAGTGAAATGGGTTTCACCGAGAACTGTCTGCTAATCTAGAAGTCTAGCAGCAAGAGTGGCGACCACCACGATGACAGGAATAGTGACAATTTTTTAAGAGTGTGAAACATATGCTTATTCCTAATCTTCCACCTCGCAGTGTTCTCGTGATTGACTACGCATCATATCACAACAAGGAGGTAGAACGTGTTCCAACTTCCAGCTCACATAAAGTGACGATGATCTCCTAGCTAGTGAATGGTGGTGGTGGTGATTATTGTTTTAAGAGGAAGTACAACTGGGCAACCATCCTCTATATAACACTAATCAGAGAGAATGAATGGAAGGGGTCCGACACTTAGAAAATGAAGGTATCGGCCAAAGGAAGACAAGGGCCACGAAGGGCGTGAACATGAAAGACTCCCTAGCCCTCGCAAACCTAATAGCGTCGGGGTCGGGAAAAAAAACAACAAGAGTTGACCAAGTGAGGTCAGATAGGATAGATGAAAGTGAGGAGCCTGGCACACGTAAGTGGAAGTAATGCCAGGATTCAGCTAAGGTCCCCATGGTCGCCAACCCACATTCCAAAGTTCAGAGCCCCTGGGGCTCTTCTTAGTCGCCTCTTACGACAGGCAGGGGATACCGTGGGTGTTATTCCACCACCCCCACCCACAGAGGGATGGCTAGTGAATAGGGACATTCCACACCATGAGACGATGTACAAACATGAGCTTTATGAGCTTATCAAATTGCACAAGCCGGCACACAAAACCTACGTCCTACTCATGGAACAGTACGGACACTTGGTCCTTCGACTGCCCCCATATCACCCTGAATTAAACAGCATTGAAATAATGTGGGCAAAAGTGAAGAACTGGGTAGTTTCTCACAACGTCACCTTCACTATTGACGACGTACGGAAACTCGCTAAACAGAAATTCGCGTCAATATCCGCCAAAGACTAGAAGCGTAAATGTGAACACACAAAGAAAGTGGAGAAAGACTTCATGAGGGATGAGGAACCATTTGACATTATAGAGTCCTTTGCGATCCCGCTGGGAGCCGACAGCATGTCATCCAGTGATGACGACAGAAGTGATGATGGAGGACTCATTGGAATTCAAGAGCTGTAGTGGACATTATGAAACAAGTATGTGCTAATTTTGTGAATATGGTGTAATTATTTTATTATTTCAAGTACAATTCAAGTTATCTTTGTATACATACATTGTTGCCTTTGGCTCAGCATGTAGAGACCCTTTATGGTGTTTCTTTTTATGAATTTTTTTCTGTACCTGAGAACAATTATATAATTATATGTCATATCGTTAAGTCACATTTCGTATCTCACAAGAGAGCAACAAAATATTGACATTAAGGAGCTAGGGACAGACGATATAGTCTAACACTGCTTTCTCGCCTTATAGCAAAAGTACTTATTATTATTATTATTATTATTATTATTATTATTGTTGTTGTTGTTGTTGTTGTTGTCATTATTATTATTGTTATTATTATTATTATTATTATTATTATTATTATTATTATTATTATTATTATTATTATTATTATTCACAATTTTATAATTGGGTTTATGAGCTTCTTCGGTACAATGTGCATGGAAGAAGTACTATTTGGTACATACGCACATATGCTTCATACATATCGGTATATACTTAACATTGCTGACAGATATTTTTGAGATATTTACTACATACAAACGGCCAAAATTTTTAGTGGACGATTTTCATTAGTCCTCTGTGTATGGTGAATGGTTCATGCCAATAAACTTTCTTACTATATGGCAAGTGGCCAGGATTGCTGCTTTTTGTAATTCTCTGTAAGTGAGAGGGTGGAGATTAAGGGCTTCAATGCTCCTGTGTAGTGTCTTTGGTATAATACCATTACATCCAATCACTACTGGAAGTATGGTAACATTGTTGAGTTTCCACATGGTTTTTATCTCTGTGGCAGATCTGTGTATTTTGAAATCTTCTCTGTATGTGTTGATTGAAGATTATGAGTATTAGGGCATGCTATGTCAATTATGAAGCAGTTTTTTTTGTTTTTAATCTACAAAAGTTATATCTGGTCTATTGCAGGTAATAGTTTTATCAGTGATTATACTTCTATCCCAGTAAATTTTGTAATTTTCACTTTCCAAGACTGATTGGGGTTTGTACTTCCAACATGCTGTGGTACAAAGGATTAGGTTACTTTGTCGGGCTAATTTCTGGTGAATGATTTTTGCAATTTGGTCATGTCTATAATTGTAGTCTGTGTTTGCCATTAATTGACAACCTGAGGTTATGTGCTGGATGGTTTCTGGAGATGTATTACATCGTCGGCACAGATCTGAATAGACAGACGGATCATGTAGTATATGCTTTCTGTAGTTCCTTGTGGCAATGACTTGATCTTGTATGGCGAACATGAAGCTCTCTGTTTCTGGGTATATATCCGAATGTGTCAGCCACTCATGCGACGCTTGTTTGTCGATATATGGCTGATTTAACTCATTTGGATACCGCCCATGAAGAGGTTTCTTTTTCCATAGAACGATCTTTTCCTCATTTGTGGAGAATGACATTGTAAGTGAAGCTGGGGTGTTCATATTATTATTATTATTATTATTATTATTATTATTATTATTATTATTATTATTATTATTATTATTATTATTATTATTATTATTATTATTATTATTATTATTATTATTATTATTATTATTATTATTATTATTATTATTATTATTATTATTATTATTATTATTATTATTATTATTATTATTATTATTATTATTATTATTATTATTATTATTATTATTATTATTATTATTATTATTATTATTATTATTATTATTATTATTATTATTATTATTATTATTATTATTATTATTATTATTATTATTATTATTATTATTATTATTATTATTATTATTATTATTATTATTATTATTATTATTATTATTTCACCCTCTTTGGGGTACATTGAATCAATTCTTTTCCTGTGTGTTTTTCTTTTCTTAGTGCCCAGTATTTCTTCATTCTTTCTGATCTTCGTTTCCGCTCATCTTCCGAGATAATAGGTTTGGCTTTTAATGTAGATTTGTTTTGGAACCTTATATTTTTTTTCTTTAGTTATTACTTTAGCTGTTCGACCGAATAGTGAATTTTCTGTATTTTTTAATTCTACCAGGTCTTTTTCAGTTTCTTTAAACCAGTTTTGTTTTGTTTTGGGTTACGGAAGAAGTCAAGGATTTGGTTGACCTATTAGAGTTCATTCTGAGAAGAAGATGACCATTAAAAAATATCCTTCTTCGCATTGTATCTGAGAGTTTTTCAATTTTCTTGTAGTGTGTTTCATTCTTGATGTATATTATCTTCATTCATTCATATAATTTTTGCCCTTATGGACAGTGTTTGAACTCGAATATCTCATGATGACACAATTTTCACTTCTTTCTCTTCTTCCTCTTCTCTTCCAAAATCTCTTCATCCTTTGGCTGTGCTCCTGTTTCCTTTGTTCTGTCCACAATGTTCCTGTCTTCTTCTTCTTCTCATTTACTATAAATCTTGTATTCCTAATTTTGTTTCTGAATTATTTTCTGTGTCCTATCATTTGCCTGTTGATCCCCACCTGCCTTAAGTCTTCCTTTCATGATACCAATTTGTTTTCTTGCTTGAACTGTTTACTACATCAAAGATTTTCTTTGTAAGTCTGTTTCTGTCCATTCTCTGTATGTGCCCATAAAAAGTTAGTCTGCATTTCCTGATCATGTCTGTGAGTCTGTCAGTGTGCTGGTACAGCTCTTCAGTAGGTCGTTTCATCCATATGCCATCTCTGTGTATTGGTCCAAATATTTTTCTGAGAATTTTATGTTCTATTTTTTCTGTCTCTATGATGCCTGGTGCTGCAATTGTGGTCGTTTCTGATGTATACGATGCTTCTGGTAATACGACTGTTTTGTAGTGTCTAAGTTTGGCCTGTCTTGATATATTTTTCTTATTATTAGAGCCCGGATTTCCATGCACTATCAAATCTCAAAATATGCATGCATTTATGCACTATCATATGACAAAACATGCACAATAAACTGGAAAATATGCTCTATCAAAATTCAGTTCCTTTTGAAACATGAACAAAAACTACCCTAATTTCTCCAAATTGTCTTGATTTAAGCTCATCCGTTTATCATTCAGCACATGCCTAAGCACAGAAAATGATCTTTTTACGTCACGAGAAGTGATAGATGCATAATTCAATGAAGACATTTGGACAAAGTGAGGTCAAATTGTTCGTCTTTTGCATTTTCACCACAATACGTCTTTTATAAGCTTGACGAATTCAAAATCAGGATTTGAGCGAATTAGTTTGTTCAACTTATCTCTATCTGTGGCAGCTGCTTCTTTGAATGTCCTCAATAAGTGGTAACGATTGCTTGCTGCGATAACACAGACGTGTGACGATTGAGTTCCTGGTAGGACACTCCAGGATAACAACGGTAGAGGGTTCAATGAAAAACCGGAATTTGTAAGCTGCTATCCCAGTAACGCGGCGCCACAGAAGTGCGATACAAGGTTTCTTTTGTTCGTCTAACAGACGAAAAATGAGCCGTCAATGATCAATGCACAATTTACGGTTCAATTTATAGCAATGTACAGCTGTAAAACTGGGACACCTTATTCCTAAGAATTAGATTTCGACGTGGGGCCTTCCGACTTACGTCATTGTTTACTCAAGCAACAGATAAGAAAGTGTTTGGTTAATTGCATTATACTGTAGGACCTGTACGGTATGTAGGCTACTAACTATGGTTGTCACGTAGGATGCCAGGAATACATTCTCTCTGTCTCAGTAATAGACATACTGTAGCCTACAACGTGAAAAATTGTCCCAAATTCTGCAAACTAACATACAGAAAATGCACTATGATGCAAGTTTACAATATATATGCGTCAAAGTCAGAATAAAAGTCATATTATGCAATATTAAACGTCCAAATATGCGCTATTAAATCCAAAATGTTCCAAATATGCATTATGCATGAATTTTCTCCGAAAAATGCCAAAACATGCAAACATGCACGGAAAAAGAACGGTTATTTGTAATTGTTAAGCCGTAAAACGAATATTTGCAAAGTTTGAGAAGTGTAGCTAGCTTATTTAAAAACATGCATTTGCATGGAAATCCGGGCTCTACTTATTATAATGTGACCTTGTGAGTGTGTATGCTTTCTGGAGTTTTTCTGTTCGTTCTTAGATGCCTTGTTTGATCCTCCTATTTGTATGTATTCCCCTAAATATTTAATTTTTTCTACTCTTTTTACGGATCCATATACAGTATGCATGGTGTGCACATTGTTGTTCTGTCGTTCCATGTATTGGGTCTTCTCGTAAGACATCTGTAGACCTGTTTTGGCAGCTATTTCATGCAAGTGTTCCAGTGCTTCCTTTGCCTCCTGTGTATTATTGCTAAGTATGACTATGTCATCTGCAAATCCCAGACTTTTATGATTGTTTTTGTTTCACGTATATTATCTTATTATTATTAATATTATTGAGTTATTTTACATGACATGGCTCAGGTTATGAAGCCTGGTGTTATAGCAAACCATATTCTACACTGCACATTTTCAGCGTCGAAAGTTAATGTTATGTCAAATTGTAATTTAAAATAAGAACTACGCAAATTGATATACGAAAACGATTTTGACAGCTACTATAATAAGAGGTTAAATTATGTTCTAACTCCTTAAATCTATTATCTGTAACACTTCTAAATACATTCATTTTGGCTAGGTATGTCTGTAATTTACAGCTGGAAGGGAATTCCACTAACTGAAAATCTGTGGAGTGTTACATGGCGGTTATAACAAATATTTCGGGTCAACTGTATGTCGCCACAACACTGAGCGAGAAGGGGAAGTCAGCGTTTTCGCTCCCACGGCTCTGCTTTCTCACTTGCACACTTCCCCTCACCGGATGTCTTCCTAGCTGGCCCGATCTCTACCACAGCGTATGCTTGGCCTTCTGTAGTTGATATTGTGCTCCTTGCTAGTAATTTCATTATCTTCCCTAGTGTTTCCTTCATCTGCAAAATATAATACCAAACTTTCTTACATTGTGCACAGAATTACGTAAATACAAAATGACTAACTTCAAATAGGCTTACCTTTGTCATCAACTACTTTGCTAGCGTTTGTGCGTCGCCATTTGGCGGGTAGTTCCCTAACCTTTGAGGTCGAAGGCTGCTGTGTGATTTCATGTTCACATGGAAATTTTGCAGTCTCGACGCAACTAGAATCACTATCCATACTATTTCCGTTTGTCAAGTTATGCACGTCTTCGCAATTATCGAGGTCTAAATCAGTCCCAGCTTCATCGCTTGATTGTGATGGGGAGATTATATGCTTATGCTTCAGAATTTTGGCATGCATTTGCAGACTACGCGAGAACATGTTTCTTCAGGGTAATTACAAACAATTGGGAAATCTAGTATGAATGTTTGTAGTGACTGAACGCGATAACTGACGGCTTGTTACAATTGCACACCTTTCATTACTGAACAAATACTGACTATATTTTCCTGTCAGTGTACTTGTATCACTGTTTGAAAAGAGCCAACTGTTGTCCCATTGCAGCACAACAATAAGTTCTGTTCGATACTGTTACACTGTAACAGCTTGTTAGAATGATATCCCATTCTAAATGAATGCCACAAAAGTCTGATGGGTAGCTACTGAAATACCGGTCAAAATGATCGTCCGGTAAAAGTAGGTATATGACCTCCTAGCGCTAACTAGAAAGGAGTTACGGGTTACCATGCCTATGTGAAACGTTCTGTTGATTTTTGTGAAAAACTATCTAAATATAAGTTACACCACAATCATATAATGGTTTTGTATGACATCACAAACATGTATTCGAATATACCTATAAATGAAACTATTAGTATCATTAAAACTAATCTTTCAAAACAGAATAACTTGAGTAAATTTGAAATAGATGACTTTATTAATCTTCTGAAATTAGTTCTAAATAATAATTTTTTTACATTTAATAAAAAAATTTACCATCAAAAGGGCTTTGTAATGGGTGACCTGATTTTGGGCATTCTTGCTAATATTTTCACGGACAACCTAGAGACTAACAAGATAATTAACAGGGTTACGGGTTTTTGAAGCCATATGCCAAAAGGTACACTTAATATCAATAAAAGCCACCAAAGGGTTTGTATGTTCTAACCGTATAATGAGAGTGATAGAGAAAACAAAACTGAAAACAGTCATTTTGACCACTGCAGTAAATCTAGTGTTAAAAGGGGTGACTAAGGGATGATTGTATTAGAACCATGAAACTACTTGTGATTAGTACCACCCTGCAAGGAACACCATGGGTCGCTTTTACTTGCGCGTAGTACCACTATGTTAAGTACCAAATAGGTTTGTGATTAGTAGCAACAGAGTGCAATGCCAGCATCTACAGTACCTGTGATTAGTACCACTTTAGGAGTGATACCATGGTTCTGGGTTGCCTATGATTAGTACCCACTGTATGAGGAACACTACGGGATAGTGCGGGTCCCTGTGGTTAGTACACGTATGTGATGAACACCATAGGTTTGCGATGCCTGTAAATGGTGTCGCAATGTCCAAAACACCATAAGTCTGTATTCAATGTGTGAATTTCATTACCTGTGAGTAGTACCATACTTTGGAATGCTACAAGCCTACGCTACTTTTGATTAGTACTGCAACATGACAAATACCATGGTTCGACCATTATGAAGGGCCGATGACTTGGATTTTGGACCCTTTTAGACTAAAAGCATCATCGATTCAGTATTATGCTATAGACGCAGTCCCTTGGTCAGTAATACTATTGTTTCACATCAGTTTCTGTGAATGTGAGGCATTGCGGGTCGAATCCACTGATTGTTTTAGATTCATATCCATCCATTCATTCTTTGTCCTCACGTTTTGAATTCTGGTCAGTGGAGGATTTTGGACTTTTAATTTGTCATTCCATTTCATACCATTAAGGGCCGATGACCTATATCCTAGGCCCCTTTAAACAATAAGCATCATAATCATCAGAACCATAAAGGGCTTCAGGTTTTACTACTATGTTATAATGTCTGATCTGGGAATTCCAGGAGAGGAATGTTTTTGTTATAAGTGTCTTTCGTAAGCTGGAAAGGCTGTTTCTATTTTGGTTCGTTGAGATTACATTGCTTTCTTCTCAAGACCATTCCAACAGATCCATTCACCAAGGTATTTGAAATTTTTGACAATCTCTATTTTTTTTTTGTTCTCCCACTTTCAAATATTTTGGAGGATTCTTAATGTTGGTTATTATTTTGGTTTTTCCAAAGGCGATTTTGAGACCTATCTTCTCTGCTTGCTTCTGCAGTTCGTTGGACTGCTCCTTGGCTGCCTCCCACGCTTCAGCTATTACGGCCATGTCGTCTGCAAAAGCTAAACGTTTGATCTTTATACCCTTGTTTACTGATCCCAATCGAATTCCACCATTGGTTGTCTTATCCCATTCTCTGACTACCTTCTCCAAGGCACAATTGAACAGTATGGGGGACACTCCGTCACCCTGTCAGACACTAGTTTTGGTCTCAAAAGGACCCGACAATTGTCCCATGAATTTGACTTTGGAAAATATATTAGTAAGAGTTTCTTGGATGATGTTTGTTGTTTTGTTATCCATACCAAATTATTTGAGTACAGAAAGGAGGTTTTCCCGGTCTAGTGAGTCATACGCCTTTTATAAGTCAAGAAAGGTGATGACTTACGTTTTTGCCCTAGATTTCTGGTATGCTATAAGATTTTTATGGTTCAAGATTGGTTCTGGACAAGATCTCCCCTTTCTGAATTCTGCTTGGTATTCTCCCAATTGATGATCTCACTGTGGATCTGTTCTATTAAGTAAGGCCTTTGTGAGTGTCTTATATGTAGTGCATATCCAGAAGTGATATGTCTCTGTAGTTGTTGGGGATCATTTTATCACCCTTCTTGTGGATTGGGTGGATAAGAGCCATCTTCCATTATTCTGCAATTCTTTCTTTGACCCAGATGTCTTCAAAAAAATTTTTTTTTTTTTGGGATTCTATTGCTTTCTTGTTGGCATTCTTCCAAAGTTCGGCTGTGATCCGACGTTCTCCTGATGGTTTGTTGTTTTTAAGGCTCGATGTGATCTTTTCTTTTTTTTGAATTTTGGCGGCTGTGAGTCGGGATTGATATTTGTTGGGATGTTAAATGTCATTTTTTCAACTTGCATTTTCACAGTTGATAAGATTTTCAAAGTAGTCGGTTGTTGTTGTTATTATTATTATTATTATTATTATTTATATCCTTCACAAAATAATGGGTCCAAAGATTATGGACGGACAGTAAAGGTTGTGAGGAAGGGAAGAACTTTACCGTGACAATGAAAGGTTGAGTCCATGAGAAAATGGAGACTTAAATTCTATGGGCGTTTATTTAGAATGCATGAAAGGAGATGAACAAAAAGGATTTTCACAATACTAGACAGTAGGCGTAAAGTGTCGTACAGATGGTTCAGGGAGGTGAGAAAGGATCTCAAACAGGTGTAACTAAATTCAGAAGACATCTCAAACCGAACAAAGTTTAGGTCAGTGATCGACAAATTCCAGGGATTCCATGACGAACCAAAACTTAACTGTGGGTGGACGGAAGAAAGAAGACAGGCTGCCAGAGGAAGGATGCTGACCGGGCAAGTTGGCCGTGCGCGTAGAGGTGCGCGGCTGTGAGCTTGCATCCAGGAGATAGTAGGTTCGAATCCCACTATCGGCAGCCCTGAAAATGGTTTTCCGTGGTTTCCCATTTTCATACCAGGCTAATGCTGGGGCTGTACCTTAATTAAGGCCACGGCCCCTTCCTTCCCACTCCTAAGCCTTTCCTATCCCATCGTCGTCATAAGACCTATTTGTGTCGGTGCGACGTAAAGCCCCTAGCAAAAAAAAAAAATAGAAGAATGTTGAAGTTTTGGGCTGTGAAGAAGGCTTCCAGAAACATGTAACTGTTACCTAATGTGGTCTCTAATGGCAGTAAACGAAAATATTATTATTATTATTGTTATTATTGTTATTATTATTATTATTACCTGATAAAGTGTCTGTGCTCAACCCTTTCCCGTCCTTAGTGCCCGAAAGCGCCTGACTGTTCACCTTGCCTTCTGGACCATAGCACCCGAAAGCGCCCGGCTGTGTTATCTGCACACGTCAGCGATCTGTGCGGTAGTTTTGTATTTTTTTTCAGCAGTGAAGTGTACATAAGGCATTTATAAACACGCTCAGAAAATAAAAGAAGAGTGATTATCTGTCTTGACATTGTCTAGCCAACGGTCTTGAACTTCTGCGAGCGCGGGTCAGCTGTTTCATTTGTAAACCCGGCGGGATTTATTACTGCGGATATTGAAACTGAGCTGTGAATATAGGCGAAGAAAGTGACATAGAATCGATGAGTAGGGGTGGAGGTGAAGTTTTAGTGAGCAGATAACATATCAACGAAGATAATTTTAGTGATAACAGTCATATAGGTGAAAACAGATTTTGATATGATCGGAATTGATGGCGATGCCACGGCAATTCAGGTAGCACAAACATTTCGTTTCGTTACTTCAAATGATTACATGGATGATGTTGAACCTGTCCATAATTTGGAAAGAGTATTACAAGAAACAGATTGTTTTTTATGTATGTTAGGAGGAGACAAACTACTCAGTGACATAGACTATTGCATATATATCAATGCAGCATTCGAACATGCTAATTCCAGTAAAATAGATACAGAATGGGAAGACACTTGCCCAGATGAAATAAGATCTTATATACATGGGCATCATTCCACTTCAAAAATCATGTGATTATTGTTTTAGAGGGATTCAGACAACACGAGACTGTGACAAATGCATCCTACCTCTGTGTCGAGTATCAGCAGTAGGGTGGTGGGGTGGAGGTTTGAACCAACAACCTTATGACTCTTTGAATAGAGAAATGGATGTGATGGTATATTATTTTATATTGTTGAAAATTTTAATTCACCATGGTCAATAGTTTTATTATATTTAACTTTTTCTGAAACAGTACTCTCTGTTTCAGTTTTTCCTTAAATAATAGGTTGAAACCTGGGGATAAGCAGGGTGAAAATGTGGGCACTAAAGGGTTAAGCCTATACTAATTACAACAGGTTAACTGAAACAATTGAAATGTAGTTAGAATTAAATTCCTAGAGAGATATTTTTTCTACTACACAAGGATTCACAACAACAAAGCAAGCAAGATATTTTCTAAAAAAATACCTACACTACAATTCTAAACTGTGCCTAGGCATAGTGTTGCCTGCCTCCGACCGGAGCGCTAATCGAGCTGCTATATCCACTTTATGTATTATATTCCAGCTCGTTGTCCATCAGCCTTTATCATTTCCATACTGATTTTTTCCACTCCTGGTGCCTTCCCCATTTTCATTTTACAGACTGCTTATTCAATCAATCAATCAATCACTTCTGACCTCCATTTAGGGCAGTCACCCAGGTTGCAGATTCCCTATCTGTTTTCCTAGCCTTTTCTTAAATGATTGCAAAGAAATTGGAAATTTATTGAACATCTCCCTTGGTAAGTTATTCCAATCCCTAACTACTCCACTTCCTATAAACGAATATTTGCCCCAATTTGTTCTCTTGAATTCCAGCGTTATCTTCATATTGTGATCATTCTTACTTTTAAAGACACCACTCAAACTTATTCGTTTACTGATATTTAACCAAGCTCGATAGCTGCACTCGCTTAAGTGCGACCAATATCCAGTATTCGGGGGATAGTGGGTTCAAGCCCCACGGTTGGCAGCCCTGAAGATGGTTTTCCGTGGTTTCCCATTTTCACACCAGGCATATGCTGAGGCTGTAGCTTAATTTAATTTTGTTGTGGCTATTTCTAGCCAAGTGCAGCCCTTGTAAGGCAGACCCTCTGCTGTGTGGGCTGTAGCTTAATTAAGGCCATGGCTGCTTCCTTCCCAGGCCCAGCCCTTTCCTGTCTCATTGTCGCCGTAAGACCTATCTGTGTCTGTGCAACGTAAAGCCAATTGTATAGAGTTGAAAGGGAAATTTGGTTTGAAGTCTGTAACAATAGGAGATTTACGTGTTAAAGAATGAATTTGAATGAAAGGAGAGTTTAAAGAGAAATCGAAGTGTGTAAAATCACTTACCTCTTTATTAATGTTGAAATTGGTTGACGTAAAGAAGAGTTGGAGAGAAAACGTTGTGTGTAATTTCATTTATTTTCAGTTGTAATAGTGTTAAATAGTTGCTATGGTAGCGTTGAAATGACTGATATTTAAGTTGCTAGTGTTACAGATGTGAGATTGATGGAGGAGAGGGTTGAAGCGGTGTGCCAGGTTCATATGCTATTGGCCGTGGCGGGTAGCGGGAAACGAGTTCAATTCTTAGAGCAAGATAAGGAGAAACGATATCATCAGTATCAAGTGGATTTTAAATAAAAGTTAGGTCTAGTCTATGTCAATCTTTTGTGAGGAGATAAATTAGCCTTCCTCTCGAACTACGATGCGGGAGCGAAGGCAAGTGTGACAGTAAACATCCATAATTATAAAGTTCTATAAGAACTCAGTTAATTTCGTTAAAAGGTGTCCTGTAAAGGGTTGAGGGTATAAGAAATCAAATTGTAGCGTTAATAGTCTGGAGAAGCAAATAATTTTTTTTTTTTGTAAGTTCTGTAATCTTCTTAAAGTATGTATAATAGAGGAAGTGTGCTATATGGCGAGTAGTTGTGTTGTAAGTAGCTATAACAATATAATTCTGTGGGAACAGTTAATTCCGCTAAAAGGCGTTGAGCAAAGGAATGAGAGTGTAGGATATCAAACTAAATCTTAAACGACTTGAAATTAGAATAATTATGAGGGAAAGATTTTATGATTATTCCAAATGTGTTTTTTTTTTTTTTTTGAAAAGGTAAGTTTAGTCCTTTCAAAGCATGTAAGAGTGAGGAAGAGTGTTCAGTGATAAGTAGCTATGTTTTTTGTTTTTTAATACAAAGATTTTGGTTTGAAGTTTGTAATAAGGAGGAGAATAAAGTATTAAAAGTATGAGATTATAGAGTTAAGCAGTAGTTTGATACTTGTTACTGTGCTTCTGGTATTATAACGGTGTGAGAATATGGGTGGTGGAGGTGGGGGGTTAGGTGGGGTGTTAAGTTTGTGTGTTGTTGATAGTGGTGGGATTGTGGGTACGGGTAGGGCAGGAATTGTGTTTTTTGAAATTAATGGGGACTCGAAAGCTAATAATTTAATATAATTTAGAATGTTATGTTGATTTAAATTTAGTGATTGCAGTAATTTTGGTAAAATTTTGTATAATGGGTTTTTTACTTCCAATATATCATTGAGGTTTAGGTTTTTGTTATAGTATTGGTCTAAAAATATATAGATGTTTTCTAATTCATTCATTAATTTTCCTTTACCTACTTTTTAATAATTGTGAGGTCTTGATCTATAGTGATGAAATGATGTCCTGTTTCTTTCATATGGGAACTCATAGCTGAGAATTTGTTGTGTTTGATGGCATTAAAATGTTCCAAGTACCTAGTTTGAAAGCTTCAGCCAGTTTGACCAATGTAAGAGGCACCACATTGTGTGCATGCGAGTCTGTATATGCCTGAACCTGTGTAAATGTTGTTGTTTGAATTGATTGTGTTGTGATTGAAGAATAATTTTTGGTTAGTGTTGGATGTTTTAAAGGATATGCAAGTGTTTTGGTTTTTTATGGGGTTTGAAATTTAGTAAATGTCTGGATTGTTGTATGTGAAAGTAATAAACTTATTCTTTTTGGGTTTGTCAGGGATGAGTCTTGTTGTTAATATGAGTTTGATTTTGTTGATTATATTGTTAATTGTTTCTAGTTGTTTCTATGGGATTTTGGATGTAGCCTAATGAAGTATTTTTTATTGTTGTTGAGGTGTGAGTAAGTTTCCTATAAATTTGGAAGTCAAAGTTATCATTATTACGTGTTACTGTGATGTCTAAGAAATTTAAGGATCTGTTGATTTTGTCTTCTTTAGTACACTTTATATTTTGGTCCAAGTTGTTTAAAAAATTTAAAACATCAGTACTGTTATTGAGTTCTTTATCAATAATTATGAATGTGTCATCTACATATCGAAGCCACAAAAAGGCCTTTTATATTAGTAGAGATTTTATTGTGTTCTAAAGAATTTAAATAGATGTCGGCTAAGATGCCGGATAAGGGATCTCCCATGGCTAGGCCATCTTGATGGTAAATTTTACCATTAAATGTAAAACAGTTGTTTTTTAGAACAAAGTTTAGGAGTCTTAAGAATTCTTCTAATTCAAGTTTGCTAAGTTTAATGTGTTTAGTGAGGTTGTTTTTGATAATATTTACAGTTTTGTTGACTGGTACGTTCGAATACATGTTAGTAATATCGAAAGAGCACAGAGTGTGGTTGGGTAATAAGGTGAATTCTGTTAAAATATTACAAAAATCAACATAATTTTTTTGGGGGGATTTATTGTTAAACAAATAATGTTTTTTGAGAAAGTTGTGGATATATTTTGAGGTGGTATATGTTGGACTATTTCTGCAATTGATGATTGGATGTATAGGTATATCTTTCTTATGCAATTTAGGTAAAGCTCTTGCTGTGGGAGTATTAGGGTTCATAAGGATTAGTTTTTGCTGTTCTAGTTCAATTAGTAAAAATGAAGAGTTCTTTAATAATACAAGAGGCTACAGTCTCTCCTTCCAGCTAATATTTAACACAGCTACTTACCATCGAGCACTCTTCTTCATCGTGCTTCTAGAAGACTACAGTTTCATCTCTTCACACGAGAGTTACAACAGTCTGACAATTTTTTATATTATTATAAACCCCACTTGAAGTGAGCAGCAGAAATGTCTATTTACAAAATTTAAAAAAAAACTGTGTTTAAACTCCACTCGGAGTTATTTACTACATTCTTCATAATTATCCTGATGTTTGAACTGTTTAACAGCCGACACATTTTCTCTAACACCCTCAACCATCAATCGACCCCGCTTTACTTGTTTCAACGTAACAATTTATTATAAACCTCACTTGAAGTGAGCAACGGAAACGTCTCTTTACTAGCTTTAATATGTATTAATACTCCATTTGGAATTATCAACTACATTTTTATTATTATTGTGACATTCGATCTGTTTCGGATCCAAAAGTTTTCTCTAATGTCCTCAACCTCCACAGGATGCCACTTTACAAAATTTACATTCTTATAAAACTACCAGTACACAATTTGTTACCAATTTTAAACAAGGACATTCAAGAAAGTGTATAAATTTACAACTATTTGTATATTAGACTTCATTAAAGCTTCATTTTAAGAATATCATAACTATTGTCAACCATTTCGCTCACCATTTGAAGCATATTTCCAACATCGTCTTCACATTCATATGTAATTTAATTACAATCAGGTACCTGATTAATTATCTGTCAGATTGTGATTAAGGCTGAAGATGCCCTTAATTAAAGGGTGAAACATGTCCCTATAAATTTATTTACAGATTTAATTCTTTATTAAAATCTCTTTTTATGTATTGAATAGGTGGAATAATTAAACTTTAATATTTATTTGACTTAAGTGGTATGTTGCCTAAGACAAATTTCATGTTTTTACCCGTATTGAACTTACTACTAATAGTTACAAATTCTTTTTTTTATACCAACCTTATTCAATCCATCAATTGTTTACTAGCAGTTTCCCGCTGGCTCTGCCCACAATGTACAAAGTATGGTGTTGTTCGTTACTATCCTCACGGATGTATTTGCAAAGTTTCGAGTTAATGAAATAAAGCACATGAGGCCTGTGGTAATAGAATGTAACATTAAGTCAACAAGAAAATACACCACACAAAGAAATTGAATTAAACGTTCCTTGGAACAGCACTACGTGCCGAACTGTTAAAAAGTCCTTCAAAGATCTTTGTCATGGAGGCAAATGTACTCATAACTTTTCTCAGAATCTACCAATTTAAGTAGATATTGCCTCATAAGAAAGCGCATGATCCACTGAGTGTTTTTGGACCAAAATGAACTGTGCGCCTCAATTAGAACGAAAGATAGGATTGCTTCAATGAGAAAAAATGAAGAAATGAGGCGTCAAATTGAATGTGCACTCATAACTTTCCTCAGAATCAACCAATTTGAATTGTTTAGAGCTGAAATGAAAGAACATGATCCGCGGAGTGTTCTTTGGGCAAAATGAACTCCATACCTCAATTAGAACCAAAGATATGATTGCTTCAAAGAGACGAAATATTGAAAAAATCAAATAATTTGAGGAAGGCAGGAGTTAGGTGATTTATAGTACCTGATGACAAATCTGTGCATGAATACCTTTCAGTTAAGAAAAAATGAAGGAAATCGACTGGATAGAATGGCCGGATTGACTGACTTTAGTTTTCATAAAAAAAATTTAATATATAGATTGTCTCTAAGAGGACATTTACTACAATACAAACATTAAATGGGACATGTTTCGCTCGTTGTGTCGAGCTTCTTCAACCAATTTGTACGATTATCTAAGGGTTGAGTCATTACATTAAACCTTATTTTAAAATTATTTGTTCATTAAAATGTTATTACACAATAAGATATCATTATTATGTAAAAAGTAAACAGGAAGAAGTAACAATTAAAATGGGTCTATAATAGACTAGACGTTAATCGCAGGAAATTGATGTCCAAGTCACAGTAATGTGTCAATTAAATTGTAAGATGTGGCTAAAAAAAAGTCCTGTTTTTTTCTAACACTGCTAGTGTTAAGTTATTTATCAAAGTATAAGTGTTCATATGAAGATTAATGACTTAGATTAAACTTGCAATATATTCTCGTTAGGTGAGAATTACACCATTATTAAAAGATGGATCATTGGAGGTTTGTAGTTTGTTGTATGCGTCATACTTGTAGTCTTCACCAATCCCCAACTAATTTGAGTCGGCCAATTTTTACGGGTCTGTTTGTTATTGAAGCGTGGTTAAAAGGGACACGAATATTTGTTACTTAGTTGTTGGTTTGCTGTTTACTACAACGTTATGGATGAATATGTCTGTAACAAAAGAATGTTATGAGTGTGATGGTTTGTAATTGTTTTTATAGATTCTTAAGGTTGAAACACCACTTATTCCTTTTTATTTGATGATTTAGTGCCTAGCTGTGCTTGTTGCAGTACTGAGACTATTTGTCATCATGTTCTTTCTTCTCGTCTTATACGTATGGTTTGGGTGTGGTGGAGGGCGAGTAGTTGGGAAAGGAGAAGGAACTGAAGAGGACAAGTAGGGGAAGGGGGTGTGGGCCAGGTATTGGATGCTGGCTTAACTTGTGGACGGGTGTCTTCATGCATATCCAGAGTGGGAGTTGTATTTGTTGACGTATTGGAAGGTTTATTGTTGAAAATTTAAAAAAATTTTACTGTGATCTGATTTGAAACCTTGTAGCAATTTTGGTAATTGTTCTATTAATTGGCTTTTTATTTTGATTGCATTGTTTAGGTTTTCTCCTTATTGAAGTACTGATCTAAATAATTATGAATGTTTTCATATTCGGTCATTAACTTTCCTTTTTCAGTTCTTTTTATTATCTTGAGTTCCCTATCTATTGTACTAAATTGATGGCCGGTCTCTCTTATGTGGTTAGCCATTGCAGAATACTTATTATGTTTTAATGCATTATAGTGTTCCATATATCTTGCGATAAAACTATGCCCAGCCTGGCCAACATCTGAAAATTTGTACTGTGTGCATGTTAATCTATGTATTCCAGTACCCCGATATCCATCTTTATTTGCATTATCTGTATTATGATTGAAAAATATATTTCTGTTAGTGTTAACTGTCTTGAATGCTATTTGTAAATCTCATTTTTTTCAAAAGATTTGTAATTCGGTGAATCGCAGAAATAGTGTAGGTGAAAGTAGCATATTTTATTTTTTTAGTTTTCTCTGGAGTAAGATTAGTGGCCAGTTTAAGTTTTACTTTGTTAATGATTCGATTAATTGTTTCTTTTTTTTAACCATTAATCAGTGCTAGTTCTTTTATAAATCTGAGTTCTTTCATTAAATTAACTGCTGATAAAGATATTTTGAAGGCTCTATTGACTAGGCTGAAAAAGGATGCCTGTTTATGGGATTTCGGATGAAAGGAATCATTTTTTATTGCAATTGGGGTGTGTGTCGGTTTTCTATATATCTGGAAATCGAATCCAAAGTCTGTACATGTTAAGTTTATATCCAGGTAATTCAATGTGAACCGTTGTTTTCGTCCTCCTTGGTGAATTTTATGCAATCTTTAAAAATTCTAGAATTTTTATACTGTATTTTTTGGTGGTCTATTATCACAAACGTATCATCTACGTACCTCAACCAAAGACATAGCCCTTCTATATTTGCTTTAATTTTAGATTCTTCCATGTTAGCCATATAAATATCAGCCAATATCTCTGAGCTGGGGTCCCCCATAGCCAAGCTTAATTGGTGATAGATTTTGTTATTCAATGAGAAGTAGTTGTTATTCAATACAAATTTGGGTAATTTAATAAATTTGACTATTTCTATTTTACTTAAAATGCTATGTTTGGATAAATTGGATTCAATTATTTTGACTGTTTCATTGATAGGTATGTTAGAGTACATGTTAGTGATATCAACAGAGATTATTATATGATGGGGTTGCAGGTTGAACTTATTTAATTTTTGAAGTATTCTATCGATTTTTTGACTGAAGAAGTATTATTAAATCTGTAATGTTTTTTTAGAAACTGGTATATAAATTTTGACATACCATTCATGCTTTTTATGATTGATCGAATGGGGATGTTGTTTTTATGTATTTCGGTAGAGCTTTTGCCTTTGGTATTTTTGGGTTCATGTTTATCATTTTCTGTTGTTCTTGTTCTTTGAATAGAAAATTATAATTTTTAAGGATAGATTTTAAACTTCTTTGATTTGTGGGGATTGGATCTTTGTTCACAACAGTATAGGAGTTATCTGAGAAAAACTCTTCAGTTTTCTTAATGTAGTCATCTTTATTTACAAGTACTATTGTTTCGCTGTTATCTGCCTTGGTGACAATTACATTATTAACTTTTATTTTGGTTTTTAAATCCTTAATTTGCTTAGATAGGGCCTGATTGGAATCGGTTTTCATTTCTTTTATTAAATTTGGGAGTTTCTTTTTTATTTAAAATTTAACATTGTTCTGTGTTTCTATCGGCAGTTTCTGTATATTGAATTCTGTTTCTGCTATTGTGTTTGTTACGTCTTCTGTTTTGTATTGGTTGGAACAATTTGGATTATTAAACATAATCCGAGGAGAGAACCAAAATTTCATCAAGCAGAAATATTGGAAGGAGCTGGTAAATCTACTAGGGCATTATTAGCAATTTTAAATAAATTTTTGTCGTAAAGGGCCTTGGAATATATTTGTGAATTTTACAATTACGATTAAAGTGAGATATAAATAGTTTACTAATATCAAACTAATTAAGTTTGTTATAAAGAGGTGTGTATTTAAGAAGATGGATATAAGATCAATAGGTAGAAGATCTATATTTTTGGACTTCGCTCCTTTGTTCAATATATTCATTTCTAGTTTCATAAAATTTAATGTTTGATAAATTAATTGTGTTGGGTGTGTTAAACAATGGTGAAATTAGTCCTTTTTTTTATTATTATGAGCTTATTTGACTTACGAGGACGGTTTGAAAAGTTCTCGGAATCACCACTAGATGTCAGTGCCAGAGCAACAAGGTTCCCGCGCAAGAATCACACATCCTTTGTGAGTGAACACGTGGCGCGTCAGTGCTCTAGCTGCAGGAGTGTGGTAGTGACGACTCTTTGTTGTTGTTCCCGCGTAGTGATTTGTGACAATGGAAAAAACTGAGATTCGAGCAGCTATTAACCCTAATACTCCCACAGCAAGAGCTTTACCTAAATTACATAAAAAAAGATATACCTATACGTCCAATCATCAATTGCAGAAATAGTCCAACATATAAAACCTATAATAAATACTATTAAATACTTTGTAAAGAAAGGTATGAAAGCAAAGGAAATTCATGCCGACTTTCAGAAGACATCCCTACTGAAGACTGTGACAAATAATGTTCTAAAGAATCTAAATAGATGTCGGCTAAGATGCCGGATAAGGGATCTCCCATGGCTAGGCCATCTTGATGGTAAATTTTACCATTAGATGTAAAATAGTTGTTTTTTAGAACAAAGTTTAGGAGTCTTAAGAATTCTTCTAATTCAAGTTTGCTAAGTTTAATGTGTTTAGTGAGGTTGTTTTTGATAATATTTACAGTTTCGTTGACTGGTACGTTAGAATACATGTTAGTAATATCGAAAGAGCCCATAGTGTGGTTGGGTAATAAGGTGAATTCTTTTAAAATATCACAAAAATCAACAGAATTTTTTTGGGGGTTTTATTGTTAAAAAATTAATGTTTTTTGAGAAAGTTGTGGAGGTTATTATAGATGATGGTTGCCTAGTTGTGGCCTACTTCCTCTTAAAACAATCATCACCAGCATCGTCTTGGTTTACTGGTGATATAAGTCAAGATTTTAAAAGATACTTGGAGTGTCCGAGCAGAACTGCTCTAGAGAAACACAATGATACTGTGTATCACTACCAACTGGTGGAGTGCAATGCGATGTTGCTATTTTAAGGTTATGCTTCATTCCTTACAGTGGAACGTTCTATTACCTACCAATCCCATCAAGCAAATACTCAAAAGCAATGTAATCTAACCTAAATCTCCCATTATACCTCTATTCATATGTTTGTTACATGTCAGTATAGGCTGTTTTTGATGTAACATTTATTGAACGGTGAATACCTACACTCGTTCCTTATCACTATTTGAATCAGAGTCGACCATTTCAGTGATCTTCATGATTTTATGCCAAAGTATTAAAATACTGCTCACTTTGGTTTCACTAATAATATGAATTATGAGTCAAAATACACTCATGGAAATAATTCTAATAATATGAGTAACTTTTATTAGTCATGCTGTCTATGAAACAATTTACTAATATTATTAGGAACATCTACTAATAATTTTGACTCATAAACTAATAACTAATATTATTAGCTAATAATTTTATGAAACATAATACTAATATTATTAGTTAATATTATTGGTTTCTTACTAATAATATTAGTGAAAGATGTTTTATGAAACAGGGCCCCTTTTATATTAGTAGAAATTTTATTATTTTATCCTACCTCTGTGTCGAGTATCAGCAGTAGGGTGGTGGGGTGGAGGTTTGAACCAACAACCTTCCACTTTGCAATAGTTGGAAATGAAGGAGCAGAGTCCCCCAGTATGTTCTGAATGGGAATATTATATTTTAACCGAAGAATTGGGTATGAAAAAATTATCTGCAAGATGGGTGCCGCGGCTCTTGACATTGGACAATAAACACACCAGATTGGAAATGTCAGAACAATGTCTGGCCCATTTTCAGTGCAACCAACAAGATTTCTAGCGCCGGTTTGTGACTACAGATGAAACTTGGGTCCACTACTATACCCCAGAGACAAAACAGCAGTCAAAGCAGTGGAAACATGCTGATTCACCACCACCAAAGAAAGCAAAGGCAGTGCGTTCGGCTGGAAAGGTCATGGCCTCAGTTTTCTGGGATGCAAAAGGCATTCTGCTGATAGATTATCTTCCTACTGGCCAAATAATTACGGGGCAATACTATGCAAACCTCCTAGACCAACTAGAGAAAAAGATACGCGAAACAAGGCCTGGTTTGGCAAGGAAA